>NC_050579.1:196653316-196953316 GCF_011100635.1 Trichosurus vulpecula
CTATCCCTGTTTGTAAGGAATTCACATTTTAATGGGGGAGACAAGTACCAGCATAAATGTAAAATTGGTATATACAAGCAGTTAATTATAAAGTAGTTGAGGGGTGGGACTAGTAGTTAGAGGAAATAGGAGAGGTATGCAGAAAGTGGTGCTTGAATTGCATCTTGAAGGGAGAATGAGAACTTAGAAGGTAAAAGGAAGGAAGGAGAATGTTTGAGGTATATGGGGTGGCCAATGCAAAGATACAGAGACAGGAAATAGTGTTTTCTGAGAAGCAGAGAGAAGGCCAATTTGTCTAGATTATAGAGTCGGCGGGGGGGGGGGGGTGGCAATAACATCCGGTGAAACTGGAAAGAAAGGGTAGGGCCAGGTTTTGTAGGACTTTAAAACTAAACAGAGGAGTTTGTATTTAATCCATATAGACAGAATCACAGGTTCTTGACATACTGATTCAGAGGCTGGCCAACCTACAACTGAGTAAGAATCACTTATTCTTGGATTTATGACTTCTAGAGGGGGGAGCACATGTCAATTTGGGGTAGCTATAATTGGTTGGAAAAGTTTCCAAAAAACATTAGCCCAGTTTACCTGATTGCTCTTTCACATGGCAGTCTTTCAAATACTTGAAGACCACTGTAATCTATCACTTAAGTGTTCTTTTTTTGCAGGCTAAACTTTCCTAGTTTTTTTCAAATGATCTTCATGGTATTGTCTCAAGGCCCTTCACCAGCTTCATTGTCCTAATCTGAAATGTTCCAAGTTTATCGATATCCTTCCTTGTCCTGAGGACAATACTTCAAATGTATGATCTGATCAGAATTGGATAGAATGACAAGTAGAATGAACAGGACTTTGTGTCTATATATTGGAGGATGTGATAGAGGGTAGAGTCAAAGAGTATTCCAAAATTTGAAGGAACTGGACATGTATAGCTTGGAGAGGGAAAGAATGGGAAAGAGGCATGGGTTAAGTCTTTTTGAAGGGCTGTCATGTCGAAGAGGGTTTATGTTATCCTGCACTTTTCCAGAAGGGTCAAACCTAGGAACTGTGGGGAGAAAATAGCAAATAAGGTTTGAGATACAGAAAAACTTTTTGTTAATTTAAACCGTTCAAGAATGGAATGGACTGCCTTGGAAACTAGTAGATTCCCCCACTTCCACCCCTCACCAAAGTTCTTTACTCAAAATCTAGATGACCACTTGTTACATTTACTATATTTTGTTTAAGTTGAACTGGATGACTGCTGCGGGGTCCCTTCCAACTCAGCTTCTGTGAAGACAGTTTTAAAGATTTTAGATAATTTCTTTATCTAAAAAACTTGTTCATTTTTCACTTATTGAACAAGTATTACTCTATTCAATAAGTATTTATTGCACCTGGGCACTGTGCTAAATGCCTTGGCAGAGAAAAATTAGTATTTGAGAGATAAAATCAGTATCCCAAGAACTTAAGAGCTAACAAAGAAATAATGTCTATGTTCCAAGACAGCATGTGCTAAATGTCATGTGAGAGACCTCAGGAGTTTTGTGGTGAAAAAATCCTCTAGCTGGAGGTATTAAGGAACATTCAGTGGAAATGAAAACATTTAAGCTGTCTTGTCCAGTGGGAAGGATTATGAAAGAGCAATGGCATTCTCGTTTGAGAGACCATTAAGAGCAAAACTAGAGAAAGCACAGCACTGGAATTTAGGGTTTGAATAGGTGATTAATGAAATATAAAACTAGAAGATGAAGGTTACAGTTTCCAAATGAAGAGTTAAAATTTATTTTGCAAGATACATACAAGAGATATTTCAGAAGTGGAATTTATTTGACTTTATGTCTAGATATTGGGGGATGTGATAGAGGGTAGAGTCAGGGAGGACTCTAAAACTCTGAATCTGGTTAACTAGGAAAATGATGATTCCATTAAGAGAAATTGCAGTCAGGAGAGAATGAATTGGCAGGAGAGATGAAGAATTATATCTTAAATGTATTCAGTTCAAAGTATTCACAAGACATCTAGGTAGAAAGAAGTTAAACATGTGTGATGGCTACTAAAGAAAGATATCTGAATAAGAGTGTGATGGATTAAGTTACTGGAGGAGGTGAAGTTACCAAGCAAATAATAATAATAATAAAAATAGAATGACAAGGAGAATAGTTGAGGGAGCTCACCTCAACATCAGTCTTCTCAAGTTTTAGAACTAGTTATTTACTAAGGTGGTAGGTAGTATACAAAGAAAACAACATGTTTCTGAGTCTCAGGAAGCTTAAAGTCTACATAAGAAAGTTAAATATTTAAGGGAATGATAATTGTAGAGTGGTCAGGTAATGTTTCTAAGGATCTGAACTAATTCTTGAAAGGTGGATGGGATTTGTGTGGTGGAGGGGGGCATTCTGGGAAGGAAGGAATGACAAGAGCTAAAGGCTCAGATTTCAATGCTTATAGTATATTCAGGGGAACGTAAGTCTTAACTGGAGTTGAGAGAATTTAAGTAAGAAATAAATTTGGAAAGGTAGATTTGGTTGAAATTGGGGGGGTCTTGAATGTCAAGGTAAAAGAGCTTAGTTATTTATATGTTTGTCTGTTGTGGGCAAATTTTCAAATGATTTCTGGCGTTCTGTAATCTCCCAAATTTTTGATATGTTTAAATAATATAGTAAGTGCATCTTAAAAAATTATTATAGGTCTTAACATTCAGTTATATTTTCTTTTTTTTTTAATTTGATATTACGAGCCTTTATACTAACATTTCTTATTATATAGAGATCAGACTTGCTATAACATAATTCCACTCTACAATACAATGAAGAAGAAAGTCCTGTCTGATTCAGAGGTAATTTAAGATTTTATCGTTATTATTAGAGTAATAGACACATATATTTTAGTGAGTTATTAATCATTTGGGATAAAAATATTTTTGATCTAGTATCCTCATTTTTTAGAAGAATTTGATTAGTATGTTGTGTTCATTTGAGTTGGTAATAATTATGTATAAAACCCTTAAACTAGATACAAACTTATTAATGAACAGAAATGTCAATATTGTGGTAAATAAGCATTTATTAACTTTTTTTAGGTCCTAATAGCAGTGTGCTAAGTGCTGGAGATTAGATTAAGATTAAGAAAGATAAAAGTAGTGTGATCATTCTAGTGTGGGATAAAATATATCTATAGAACAGTACATAAAATATATGAACAGAATAAATAGAAGGTAATCTTGGGGCAGGAACTAGCAGTGGGAGAGACCAAGAAAAGCTTCCTGCAGAAGGTATTGTTCGAATTGTCCTAAAGGAAGCCAGAGAAAGCAAAGGTAAGAAGGGAGAGCATTCCAGGCATGGGGGATGGCCATTGCAAATGTATGGAGTTAAGAAGAGAAGTGTTGTGTGAAAAACTGGCAACTGGGCCAGTGTGGTTGCTGTAGAGTGCCAGAAGAGTCAAATGTAAGAATATTGGAGAGCTAGGAGGGGGTTAAGTTAAGAAGACCTTTTAAAAAGTACACCAGTATTTTATATTTGATCCTAGAGATAATAGGGAACCACTGGAGTTTATTGAATATGAGAGTGACATTCCCAGACCTGTAATTTAGGAAAAGCAGCTAAGTGAAGGGTGAATTTGGAATAAAAAGTGACTTGCAGGAGGTAGACCAATTAGAATGCTATTAAAAGAGTCCAAGCAAGAAGAATTATACGAGTAAGATTGGTGTGGATGTGGAGAGAAGATATTGTCAAGGTAAAGACGAGAGTTGACAACAGATTAGAGATATGGGATGAATGAATGAGTTAAAGAATAAAACCGAGTTCCAAGTCTAGATGACTAAGAGATGATGGTGCCCACAGTAGTAACGGGAAATTGAGAAGTGAGGAGAGGATGAATGAATTGTTTTGGACATGTTGAGTTTTGGATGACTATAGAACTTGTAAATTCAGGGTGTCTAAATGAAGTTGAATGTTGTAAGACAAGCTCAGAAGAAAAGATGGCTAGATATACAGATCTGGGTATCATTTACATAGATATGACAATTGAATCCATGGGAACTGATGAGATTAACAAGCACAGTAATATAGAGGAAAAGAGAGAAGAGGGCCCTCAGGATAGAGCCTTGGGATACACTGAGCGTTAACCCAAACAAAAAACCAGAAAGAAGAAAATTAGCAGTCAGGGAAGAAGTGAACCAGCAGAGAGCAGTGTCATGAAAACCTAAACAAAAGATTATTAAGAAGAAGAGGGTAGTAGTGTCTAATGTATTAGATAGGTCAAGAGAAGTGGGGATTGAGAGAAGGCCATAAATTTGGTAACATAAAGCTCAGTAACTTTGGAGAGAGCAGTTTCAGTTCAATGATGAGCCTGTACTGCAGAATATTTAAAAGTGAGTGAAAAGGAGAAGAGGTGAAATCACCTAATACAGATAGCATCTCAGGGAGTTGAGCCACAAGTTTGATGGATTAAGTGAGGTTTAAGAATGGGAGAGACCTGAACATTTTTGTAGGTAGCAGGGAATGAATTAAGATCAAGAGTACGTGTTGAGGGGTTTACCTTGGCAAAACGGACCTACCTCTTCATGTGAAACAGAGGTGAAGGAAATAAGAGAGTAGGAGATGATATGTGGTGATATAAGATAAAAATGAAGGGGAGAGAAGAGGGAGCTCTTGTTGAGTAACACCAGTTTTTTTGGTCTGAGACAAGGTCCTCAGTTTAGAGGATAGAACAAAGGAGGAGCTATAGGAGGCTGAAGGGAGGATGAAAAGGTTAGGAATAGCTGCTATATTATGTGGGATAACATTTAAATTAGAGAAGTGTAAAAGGCTTGCCCTTGCTACAGTGAGAATCCAGTTGATATTATATAACAAATTCGTAGTGGCCCTAGTCAGCTTGGTTTCATAATTTTCAGATAAGCTGGTATTTTCAAGGCATTCCAAAGTAAGTGGGGGAGGGAAGGGAACTACATAGTTAAATATAATGTACAGAGTAAGATATGAAACATTATTTCCCGGTGTTTTATGAAACTCATAAATTCTTACTTCAAAGGAAGAAGAGAAAGATGCTGATATGCCAGGAACTTCTACCCGTAAAAGGAAGGTAATTTATTTTTTTATTGTTTTATTGCACTGATTTTTATCATCAATCTCTTACCCAGAGAAGGAAATATACTTGTACATAAAATGAATAACATTAAAAACCATCTTTTTTTTAAAAAGCATTAATGAATCTTCGAAAAGATTATATATTTTTGCTATAAGGTCAGATTTATCTTATAAAATATGTTTTATAAAGGGTGGGGGTAAATATCAATTGACAAATATTATTTGAGCACTTAATCCCGACCAAGCTTTGGGGACAAAAAAGAAAAGCAAAATAGCTCCTACCCTGACAGTGCTCCCTTTCTAAATGGTGGAGAGATAGTTAAAGATACATCAGATAGATGAGATGTAGCCTTAGAGCAGTAGTTCTTAACACTTTTTTGTATCATGAGCCCCTTTGGCAGTCTGGTCAAGCCTATGTACCCATTCATAGAATAATATATGTAAATGTGTTTTTAAAAATGCATTACGATTATAAGAAAACTTGATTACATTGAAATGTAATTATCAAAATGTTTTTTTTTTAATTTGTATTCTAGTATGGATAAGTTGAGTTTTTAGGTGCCTATGGAACATTCAGTTTGAAATGCCCAAATTTTGTATCATGATTTAAGTATAGTTTTATTATTCTAGACAAGTTTTTAAAACTATAAAATTGTATTGAGTGAATGTATTTGAATTGTGATTTTAGGACCACCAGCCCAGAAGACGTTTACGCAATAGAGCTCAGTCATATGATACCCAGGCCTGGAGGAATCAGTGCCAAGAATTATTAAACCTCATATTTCAGTGTGAAGATTCTGAACCATTCCGCCAGCCAGTGGATCTCCTTGAATATCCAGTGAGTGCTGTGTTTTGTTTTTCAATATAATGTTTGTTGAAGATGAAGTTATATTCAAGAACTATAGTTAGGCCATGTTTTTATGAAGATGGAGTTTCATTCTTAAACCATTTCATAAATGATATTTTGGCTTCTTTGGTATGAAATATAAACTGTCATTATTGAAAGGCCATTTAGTATTTAATAAAGCATTTATATCATTGTAAATTTAGATAAACCCATGGAATATATTGTGAAGCAGTTGAGGAAACCCACATTTCACATCTTTCTTTTTGACTCTACGAAATATAACTTGATAAGCCAAGTTTAACTTAAGGCAATTTATTTCATTCCTTTAGTTGAAGCAAACACTGTTAGGTGCTGGTCTATATTTGGTGTGAAATGAGAAATAATAGAAAACGGAACATTTTAACAGTAGTAGAGTTTATGAAATAGTATTTTTGTCAATTATAAATCTATATTAAATCATACCCAGACAAGCAATTGAACTGTTATAACAGCTTTTTTTTTTCCAAGCAGATAAAGTGGTAAATATATACTCAACTCATAAGCATATACTCAGCTCATTTATTTGTGATAATATGAAAACATACATACTTTCATCCACTCTCCAACAAAATTTTTGTCAGAATTGTTAAATAATGAAATTAATATGTTTTAATTTCAATTTTTGTCTTTTTCTCTGAAACTTATTGCTGGAGGTACTTAAAAGTCTAAAATGGTCAAAAGTCTAGCATTAAGAGGTGAGAATTAATAAGTTATGACTACAATATTGATTATACAGCAAATACATCAACAATTTTTGTTTTTATACCTATATTCTTTCCCCACTCACACATTCTGACTTCTCTTATAAGAAAATATTTAAGCAAAAACAACACAACCACCTGATGTTCAGATTAATTTATATAACATTCCATATCTGCAGTACAAGAGGGAGGAAGATGTTTCACCTTCTGTTCTCTAGGACTAAAATCAGTTTAGTTGCATTTTGAGGTGTTTTTATTTGTACTGTTATTGTCATTGTTACATACTTTTCTCTTGGTTCTGCTTACTTCTCTCTTCTGATATTGGCCATTAATTTGGGGAGTAGATTTAGGAATATTTGAAACCTAGCAGATTTTTCTAAGAGTAGGTTAACAGAGGTGTCAAAGGGAAGGACAACACTAAACTTGGAGACACAGGTCTTTGGTTTCAAACCCCAGTTCTGCTATGTAGTATTTGTGTGACCTTGAGCAAGTCATTTAACTCTGATCCCTCAATTTCTTCCTCTATAAAGAGGTTGCTTAGAATAGAAGATCTCTAAACTTCCAAAAAGCTCTAAATCTTTGTTTCTATCACCTTAAATTTAATTGGCTATCAACAGATATGTTTTATTTAACTATTGCATTAAACAAATTTACCAGATTTAATGTGGTGATAAAACAGTAAGTATTCCACTAATCCATCACTCGTTAAGTAATGCAAATTAATTTTACAAATAAAAACTGTTGCCAAGTCATCTTCTTAAATTTTTACTTTTTATTTAAAAAATTCTGAAATCTACGTTATAACCATAAAATTATTAATTTATCAATCTTAACAGAACATATATATCCAAATGAGTGTTACTGCCTTCAAATTGATATATTCTAAAATTTCTACTAACACATTTGTGAAGCTATTATTTTGAAAATGGCCTGTGTTTTGCTATAATGGACAGTTCTTTTGGGGCATAAGGGAGTTATTGGGAAGTGGTGGTGGCAGAGAAAAATTTTCTATTATTCATATTCTTTTAAAAAAAATTCTCAGTTACAGAAAATTGTTATCTTTTGAGGATAAGTTTGATATTTGGAAATGACCCTAAAAGTCATTTATAACTAGGTCTGATAAATAGTGGGAACTATCAAGCTGACAAATTTCTGTTCAAAAGTATAGCTATATAGGTGACTGGTTTTCTTTTGTGGTTGGTATACTGCCTCTGAAGGAAATTCAAAAAATATTTTGCCAGGAATAAGTATATAGCTTTCCAAAATCTTTAACTTAGGTCTAGCTCATTTGTTAAAAAAAAAAGTTAATCTCATTACTTTATAATTATACTTCATTTTATATTTTTCTTTGCTGTCTTAAAATACAAAATGTAATTTAGTATTTAATCATAAAGAATTTTATTATATGGTTATAAGAGTTCATGTGCTGTACATTGGCTATGAGGTATCAAGGACTTTATCCCTAGTCTAAATGGTCCCACTTTGCTAAGCTTATCCTTCTGTCCTCCTTCAACTTGGTGTTGAAAGTGTCTATTGCCATGATTTTTACAGTTTTCAGTAGTCCTAGAGGCTGGCTTAGTTTTTCCTAGAATGATATTTAGGAGTATTCTGGCATCAAAGTCCCTTTGAAAATTGATCCTTTGGCTTTATTTTGTTTTGTTTTAATGTTGCTGTCATTTCCCAGTATTTCAACTTTACTATCATTAGAACTGTCTCTTGTAATAAATAAGCAAAACAGAATCAACACATTAGCCATGTCTAAAAATGTACGCCTCATTCCACACCTGTCTGCCAAGAGGCAGAAAGCATGCTTGACTATCACTCCTCTGATGTGTCTTCTAGTATAGTTACCATGGTCTCTGTGTAAATTGTTCTTCCTACTTTGTTCCACACTATTTCATACAAGTGTACCCATCTTTCTCTGATTCTTCATATTCACTGTTTCTTTCAGTGCAATATTCTATTATATTCATATGCCACAGTTTCCTCAGATGTTCTCTAATCAGTGGGCACCCACTTTTCCAGTTCATTGATAATACAGAAAGTGCTGAAATAAGTATTTTTGTATAAGTAGAACTTTGCCCATTATATTGTTGGCCTCCTTGGATTATTTGCCTAGTAATACTATCAAAAGTCAAAAGGTATGTACAGCTTAGTGAATTTTTTTTAGTATAATTCTGAATTATTTTCCACAACAATTTTATCAGTTCAGAAACACTTAGAATTTGTTTTTTGTCCTGCCCATCACATGCCTTTTTCAGGGGCAGCATGGCATAGTGGATAGAGTGTTGCCCAACTTGGATTTTAATTCTTCCTGCAGTGGTTGTGTGGTCCATGGGTTTTCACTTTTGAACTTGTATACTCATTCATGATAATAATGTCAGTAATACCCATTTCTTAGTGTTTTTGTGTGACTGAAATTAGATTAACATAATATGTAAAATGTTTTAGAATAAAGTTATTCGTATTAAATCCAACAGTATTTTTATTTTCATTATTTCAGTATATCATAACAGTAAGTTAAGGTTGCTAAAAATATGACCTGAATAAGTATAATGCAACTGCATTTCACATGTTGCCTCGTGTTTATGGTGTAACTTATAATTATATCATATAGTTTAAAACTTTTGCAAATTACAAATGACATTTATTTTGATATATTGTTTTACTTGTCATAACTATGGTATATACATGATGATCCCAAAACTTTCTTACCATGTACCCTCTTTTTGTTAACTTTTAGATCATTATAATGTTAAAAAGGAAATAACCATCGTGGGTGTTGGCATTTTTTATTTTGTTTTATAACAGATGAGCTATAGTAAGACTAAAGGCCTACAGTAGTATATATGATACTGGGAAGATGTAGGCACTGGATTAAATTGTGATTACTGGGAATAGGGAGAGGTAAATATAGAGGCAGATGCCACCTAAGAAAATATTTTTGGGGGGGTGGACATTGGAGAACTCGGGAGGCTGACTACTAACAGGGCTAGTCTCTATGGCTCTCTTAGAACTTACATGGGCCCTTCTAACTTTGAGGAACATTGATTTATAGCCTTAAAATATTTTTTTTTCCCTGTAGGATTACAGAGACATTATTGATACTCCAATGGATTTTGCTACAGTTAGGGAAACTTTGGAAGCTGGGAATTACGAGTCACCAATGGAATTGTGTAAAGATGTAAGACTTATTTTCAGCAATTCCAAAGCTTACACACCAAGCAAGAGATCAAGGGTATGCAATTAAATTTCTTTCCCAAATGTGTAACTTTTCTGCTTGTATTACCATCTTTACTTTAAATGTAAACAACTAAGTGTTTATAGCAGGCTATGTAAATTTTAAAACAATATTGAAACGTTTTGTAATCTGCAAAAGTAACTTAAATATTTGTTCATAAATAAAATTGAATATGAACTCTCATGCCTTAGTTTGTGCTATCTATGAAAATGAAATGTTTATCTGAAGAAAGACATTTTCTGGGAAAAAAAGTTAGTGCAGTTGATTAGTAGTAGTTTGAATCTTGATTTGCAAGTGGAGTAAATAATTTTCTTAAACTAATTTGTCTCTTTAAAAAAATACCATATGATCAACTGTATTATTTAATGGAAGAGTATTTATGTGGGTAATGTGTAAATGTAAATTTGTAAATGTAAAATACTAAATATTTACCTGGTTTTGGTGATACCAAAAAAGGGGGGTGGACTCTAGAAGTGAGGTAGAAGATCAGTGGATCTCAGTACATGGAAACCATCCTATTGTATACTAAGTGAAGCTATGGCTAATAAAGTCAGCAATGAAGAAGGTAGTGTGGGGACCCTTATGGATTATATGCAATACACATATTCTGAATAATGAGACTTAGATCTAGAGTTCAAGATTATAGGTACTGCACAAAAAACAAAAGATAAAAAACAGAATCTTCACTAAAGACTTTACATTTAGGAGACAGCTATGTGGTGCAGTGGTTAGAGTATAGGACTTGGAGTTTGGGAAACCTTAGTTTGATTCCATCCTCAGGGCACTAACTAGTTGTATGACCCTGGACAAATAATTTAACCTCTGTCTCCCTCATTTTCCTTAACTATAAAATGGAGATAATAGCAGCCTACCTCCTGGAATGGCTGTGAAAATAAAATGAGATAATATTTGTAAAACACTTAGCGGAGTGTCTGACACATAGTGGATGCTTAATAAATGCTTTTCTCCTTTTATTTAGGACATAAATCTAACAAATATACATATTTAATTGAAAATATCTTAGAGTAAATAAGTGTTTGTTTTTTTATTAAAAATTTGCTAATGAAAAAAATATGCGATTCTATATCATTATTTCACTGAAAAGAAAATTTACTATTGTAAGTAATTTTTAAAATACTGACACAATTCCTTTTATTTATAGATTTATAGTATGAGTTTGCGTCTGTCTGCTTTCTTTGAGGAACACATTAGTTCAGTTTTATCAGATTATAAATCTGCTCTTCGTTTCCATAAAAGAAATACAATAACCAAAAAGAGGAAGAAAAGAAACAGGAGCAGCTCTATTTCCAGTAGCACTGCATCAAGGTACTAGTTGTTTTTTTTTAAAGCATGAAATGATGGATGTGTTTTTTTTTTTTAATGCTTCTTTTACTATTCCCTATATTGCAGAATGGTATATTTGACATGCAACTTTCTATGATGTGGAGGATTTTTAAACTTTTAGCTAAAGCTATACTAGTGTAAGTGCTTAGATTCAGATAACTGCTAGACATACAATAAAACAGTATTTCTAGGATAGTGAAGGCATCATGCTTTTTCTGTCACATGTAACTATAGCATTTACAGTGATCTTTCACTGAAGATTCACTTATCAGAGGCTCACTACTACTTAAAATTCACTACAAATATCACATTTAACATTTCCTTACAGTACACACAATTTTGAATCCCACAGTATTATAAAACTTGTGTGTGGATCCTCATGTAACTACAAATGACCATGTGTATTACAAGCCTCATTTTTTTAATTTGCAGCCCTGAAAGGAAAAAAAGGTTATTAAAACCTCTCCTGAAGGCAGATATTTCTACCTCTCCATTTTCTACATCTTCAAGAACAATAGCCCCAAGACACAATACTGCTCAGATGAATGGAAAAAGTATTGAGTCCAATTCTGTGGTACGAACTAGAAGCAACAGAGGACTTACTGACCTGACTATAACTGAGCAACCATCTACTTCTTCAGGAAGCAAACCTTCAATTTCAAAACCTAATGTTTCTGTGATACCTGGGAAAACAAGTGAGTCAAGTCATTCATAATTTCTTAGTTTAATATTCTTTGGTAAAATGATGTCCCTGTGAACTTATGTCTAAATTATCAAAGTTCTTTCTTTACTCTTGATACCTTGTAGAATAAAATATATTACATTTACATAGATTTCAATAAGCCTCTTCAGAGGACTTTGTGCTTGAGTTTTCTGGTTTTTCTAAACCTTTTTTTTTCTTTAAGGTTTAGGTTCATAAACACAACTAGCCTGTACTTTATGAAGCCTAAAGTCATTCCTTTTTTTTTTTCTTTAAAGTTTTTAAATTTATTTTAAACTTAAGTACAAAATAAGAAAAGGAAAAAAATTGTCATGTACATAGCAGAACATAAGAGAAGATTCAATATAAAGCAATAGATTTCCATTTTAAGAAAACCTATATAAGAAATACTACATATTGTTTTCAAAACTGTCCAGCTTTTCTTTGCTTCTTTGTAGGTTTCTTTTGTTCTCTTCTGTGCACTTTTTACTTTATCCCTCCCCTTCAAAGGCTAAAATTAATTGAAGAGATACATACATATTATACATAAATATCTTATTAATATATACATGTACACTCATACACACATGTAAGACCATACTGTGCTTATTTCTACTTGTCATCTGTTTCTTTGAAAGTGGAGAGTATCTTCTTTCCTAAGTTCAAGCCTATCCACATTTTTCTGAATCAACCAGCTCATCATTTCCTACACCACAGAAATATTCCAATTCAGTCTGAGAGATTGTCTATAAAAATTTTCCCCCAATTTTCTGCCTACCTTCTTTCTTGGCTGCATGAGTTTTATTGATAGAAGAAAATTTTAATTTAAAATAATCAAAATTGTCTATTTCACATTTCAACAGTGCTCTCACCTTATAATATGGTTTAAGGTCTGATACTATTGAACCTGCTTTATATCTTTTTTTCCATAGTTTTTTTTTTTTTTAATTTCCTGACCTTTTGTTCTTCCAAATTAACATTTCTTATTTTTTCTTCTAATTCAGCAAGAAAATTTTTAGTAATTTAATTGGGATGGCATTACATAAATAGATTAGTTAGGTATAATTGTTATGTTTTGGCTTTATATTGGCTTTACCTACCCATAAATGGTAAATAATACTTCAGTTATTTAGATCTAACCTTATTTGTATAAAAAGTGTTTTATGTTTATATTCATATAGTTCCTATGTCGCTTTTGGTAGGTACACTTTCAGGTGTTTTATACTGCCTAGTTATTTTAAAGTAGTCTAAAATAATATTGAACAATATGCCTGACACATAGTATAGTTCCATATTTTTCTCTTCCGATTAAATCTATTTTAGCTCTAACTTTTTCTGAAATCATGATTACTCCCCCTGCTTTTATATATAATAAATTCTACTGCTGACCTTTATTTTGTGTTTGTATCTCTCATTTCATGCTGAAAGCAGCATATTGTTGAATTCAAATTTTTAATCTGCTATCAATTTCCATTTTTTATTTTTTAATTTTTTTTATCAGTTTCCATTTTATGGGTAAATTCATCCCATTCATATTCTTAACTATAATTACTTGTATATTTTCTTCTTTCCTATTTTTCCTCACTGTCCTCACCTTATTCCTATTACTCCTCTGTTTTACTTCTACCTGCTAATTCCTTAACCTGTCCACCCCTCCAAGAATTCCTCCCTTATCCTTTCCTCCATCCTATCCTTTTTCCTCTTCTTCCTGAATATAGAAGACTTTTATATCCTTCTGGATTTTGTGTGTGTGTGTATACATATATACATATACGTATATATTGTTATCTCTTTGACCCATTCCTGATGAGAGTAAGATTTTAGCACTACCTACTCTTCCCCCACTAGCTTCTTCTGTATCTACTTTTTCTTTATTGTCTCATTTGTATGATATAATTACTCCTTTTTTATTTCCCCTTACGCAGTTTTATTTTGTTTTTAGAATCACCCCATAATACCTATCAGCCCAAGCCTTTCTTTCAGACTACCGAAATAAAAATGACAGTCATAATAGAACTGATAATATTTATCATATATAAGAAGTAAACAGTTTGCCCTTATTGATTGCCTTATAATTGGTCTTTAATATTTACTTTATATTTCTCCTGGATGTTACATGTCGAATTTTCCCTTAGGTTCTTCTGCTTTTGTCATAAATACCTGAAAGTCTTTCAGTTCATTAAATGTCCTTTTTTTAATTATTATTCAGGATTATACTTTGCTGAGTAAGTTACCGTTGGTCAAAACCCCACTTCTTTTGCTCTACAAAAATATAGTATTCTAAGACCTACATTTCTTCAACATAGTAGCTTCTAGGTCTTGTGTAATCCTTATTGTACTCCACAATATTTAAATTGTTTTTTTCTTGTTGCTTCCAATTTTTCCACTTAATTTGGCTAGGATATTGTAAGTTTTCCTCCTGGATCTCTTTCAGGTATCAGTAGATTTTTTTTCTGCTTCTGCTCTGCCTTCTTGTTCTAGAACTTCAGGGCAGTTTTCCTTGATAATTTCATGTAATATTATATCAAGATTCTTTTCTTCATCATAATTTTCAGGCAGTACGACTGTTATATTATTTCTTCTTGATCTGTTCTGCAGATCAGTTTTGCTGATGAGATGTTTCATACTTCTGTTTTTTCATTCTTTTGATTTTATTATGTCTTAGAATGACATTAGCTTCCCTTTGCCCAATTCTAGTTTTCAGGGAATTCCTTAAGTTTTTGGTTCTCTTATTTCAAGTGGCTGACTTTATTTTCATAATTTTCTTGATTTCCTTGGATTGCTCTTATGGTTTTTCCCTGATTTTTCCTCAATCTCGCCTATCTGATTTTTAAAGTCCTTTTTAAATTCTTTTAAGAAATCTTTTTGTGCTTGGGACCATTCATCATTTCTCATTGAAAACAGGGTGGCTTTTTTAGCTCCATTATCTTCTTCGGTATATGAACCCACATCTTCTCTGTCTCCATAGTAGCTAGATCTATGCTTGGGTTCTTTCTCCTTTACTTGGTCATTTTTATTTTTTTGTCTTATTTATTTTTGCAGCTATTAGTGTGATTAAGTTCTAGTCCTAAGATATGGGAGTAATGCTCCAACCCTCAGGTTCTTCTTACTGTCGTTTTCTGAGGTCTGTCCCAGGGCTCAACCTTGGGCTTTCCTCTCTACTCCTAAATCATAGCTAGAACCCTGGATTACAGTGATCTTACTCCCTGCAGTGGCTGTAAACTACATCTGTCTTCTCTTCCCTGGAACTGAAATCAGGGACCCCAACTCTGTGCTACTGCACTCACCAAGTGTGTGCTAGCTCCTTCTCCCCACAGCACATCTCTGTTTGGCATCCCTTTACAGTGGAAGGTTCTTCAATCTTCTCCTCAGCCATCACAGCCCCACATAGTCCAGGAGATCAAAGTTTCTAAGGCTGAAGCTGCCACCAGGGCTTGTTGTTGGTTAATTCCACAGAGTTGGCCTGGAGGTGTTTTCATTTCACTTAGGCCAAACCTCCGCCCCTCTCTGCCCCCTGGAAGTCCAGTCTTTCCTGGGGTCTTCTTAGATTGTCTTATGAGCACAGCTACTTTACCCTGACTTGTTTATTTCCACTGCTCTACATTCCTTCTAGAGCAGTGTTCTTTTACCGTAGAGGAAATTTGGAGAGCTGAAAATTTTCTGATCTACTCTACCATCTTCCCAGAATCCTCTGCTTTTTTTAAAAGTAGTTCAACTGGAATAGAAAATGTGTTCTTTCGCATTTGTTGATTAATGTTTGGGACGGTAAAATATTCGTTATATTGTAAAAATATTGGAATATTTTCCTGTGGGTTTCCCTATGGCAAAAAAGCCTAAGATTTACTTCCTAGATGAAACACCATTTTTCATAATTTCAAGTAGCCTGATGACTCCCAAATTTATCACTACCCATCCTCCCCCTACTAGCTTCTTCTGTATCAATTTTTTCTTTATTGTCTCATTTGTATGAGGTAATTGCCCCTTTTTATTTCTCCTTACACAGGTATATTTTGTTTTATTAGAATCACCCCATCTTATTCATTTCAGCCCAAGCCTTTCTTCCAGACTACGCAAATAAAAATGACAGTCATAATAGAACTAATAATATTTATCATACATAAGAAGTGGACAGTTTGACCTTAACCTGACCAGAGGTGAACTTTGATTCTATAATTCAATCATTTAAGGTTTAAAGTAACCTTGGACTTTTCTTTCTCTCTTTGCCTCTCACCAAGTCTTGTCTCAATATCTTTTTTGCATAAATTACTATAAAAATTGCTATCATTTTTGTTAATAATAACAGGCATTTATATCGCCCTTTAAAGTTTGCAAAGTACTTTATATGCATTATCTTGTGCGGGTCAGAGACCACTACTCACAATAAAAATATACAGAGATTGTTCTTGAGAAAAGGCAAAAAGGAGTTTATTACTTTCTCATGAGAAAGGACACACACCTCAGCAAGTGGGGGGCGGGGAGGGGCAGGGCGTGGTGGCATGCATCTCAAAGCAAGTTAGATAGACCTTCACAGAGTTCCCCCACCCCCTACCAGCTCCTCTTCCCCTTGACTAGGTTTGGAGCTCACATTCCAAATGCGGGATCTTTTCCCAGCAAGAGATAGCAAAGAACAAAAAGACAGGCGTGAGGCCAGGGACTAGTATTTAGCAAAAAGGGAGTAAAAGCTAGATAAACGGACCTTGCAGGTGTCTGTCTACCGATGTGATTTCTTATCTCTACTTTCTCAGCAAAGCAGTTTCTAAAAATATAGAATGGGGTGCAGGGTGAGGGTGGATGGTAGGAGAGGTAAGGTCTTGTCCCACACTGAGGGGGCTTCACTATTTCAGCATTCCACTCAATCTGATTTTTATTTCACAAATATGAAGCAGATGCAACAAATTTACTATCCTTGTTTAACAGATGTGGAAACTGAGGCTTAGAGAGGTTGTGTCTTTTTTAACACAGATCTGGAGGAAGAATTTAAACTAAGGCTTTCTTGACTTGAAATCCATCCTATTGCATCAGATCTCTCACTTTTTCTACCTTTTGGAATCTGGCCTGAACATGTCCTGTACTCCCACCAAACTGGTTTACTTGCTGTTCCTCACACATGAAATTGCATCTTCTAAATCTCTGTGCTTTACACAATGTCATCCATTCTTGGAATTATTCCCTCCTCATTTCTGTTTCTTAGAATACTCTAGCTTCCTTCAAAACTCAACCTAAAGTGCCACTTCCTACATGATTCCTTTCCAACTGTTAGTGTTTATTTATATGTTTACATGTTATTTTACCAAATACAGTGTAAGTTTCTTGATGATGGAGATTCTTTGCCTTGTGTCTTTTTATCCCTGGCACTATCTGTCCCTGGCATATATGACATCTTTTGTTTTACATCACCTAAATTTCCATATGTACTGTTCCCCCGCCGTGTTCCAGAGCTCTGTCTCTCATAACAAAGATTTTTTAAAAAGAAGAGGAAAAAAAGCAGCAAGTCCAATCGATACATTTTATAATTGGGATCTTCTCCTCAAAACACATAGTTTTGCAGAGGAGGGAGGGAAAGTATTTTCTCTTGCTGCTTCTTTGAAATTGAGCAACATTCATTTAATAAATGTTTTTTGCTTGCTTGATGAGCCTCCCAGAAATTAGTGAGGCTAGTTCTTAGACCAAAAATAATAAGTAATAATAATGATAGCTATAATGTATATAGAGCTTACTGGGAGCCAGGCACTGTGCTAAGCACTTTACAGTTATTTCATTTGATCCTTACAAGCCTGCAAGATAGGTGCTATTATTATCCTCATTTTATAGGTAAGGAAGTTGAGACAAAAAGGAGTTAAGCGATTTGCCCAAGTTCACACAGCTAATAAGTGTCTGAGGGTGCATTTGAAATCAAGTCCTGTAAACTCTAGGCCCAATGCTCTATCCACTGAGCCACCTAGCCGCCTTGAAAATAACACATTGGGAGGGACAGGGTGAAAGAAGAGACAATAGAATAAATAAGGTGTGGGGGCAGGGGGCAGGAGTGAGAGAAATAGGACGGAAATACAATTAGTTTTTCACAACATGACTGTTATGGAAGTGTTTTGCATGACTACATGTATAATCTATATAGCAAATTGCTTGCTTTCTCAATGAGGGAGGAAGGGAGAGAATTTGGAACTCAGAGTTTTAGAAATGAATGTTAAAATTGTTTTTACATGTAACTAGAGAAAAATAAAATACTAAATTAAAAAAAAAAAAGAAAATAGCACATTGGCACCGGACCCACACACCAAAAGTCCTTAGCAGTTTGTAGCGCTTGCTATAAGTTGCAGTAGCTAGCATTGCCTTTAGTAACACAGGATTGTATCTACACTGTAATGTGCTATTAGAACACAACTTTAATAAAGTTCATCAACAGCATGTATAAATAATGATTATAGTGTCCCAGTGTTCTATCTATAGTGTTCTATCAACCTAGATTAATCAAAATGTGCTGGAACAGTTTCTCATAAAGGAAAGGAAGCAGGAACTATAAATGATTTCCATTTCTGAGTCCTCATCTCCTCTTTTAAAATTGAGCGTTTAAAGTTGAAAATTGTATTAGCCCAAATTTTTTGAACCTTACTAAACCAGCTACCCGTTCGAGGCAGTCACACCCTTTTTCCTAATGGGTGAGAGAATGGGAATTAAAGTACTTCCAATGATAAATTTCAGTGAATTTTGGCTTACAAGATCCTGTTCTGTTCTTTTTTTAGTACTGGAGAATTCTGCAAAACATTCCAAAAATGTAAATACTCTTTCAAGCCCTACTCAATCTAATTTTAGTCACAGCACTAGGAATAACTCTGCAAGGGAAAATATGGAAAAGGAAAAGCCAGTCAAACGTAAAATGAAATCATCCACTCTTACCAAGTCACCCACTCCAGTTCAGCAAGGTATGTTGTTAACTTTTCAGGTGTATTTTAAGGTGTGCTAGAATTCATTAATAATCCTGGTTCTGCTGTTAAGACTAACACCCAACCTTTAGACTGCCCGTTTTGTTAGATCTTTCCTGTGGGAAGCTGACAAGTTTAAAGATATGGTTTGAACCAAAACAAATCTAGGGATCTATGTAGTAACAAACTGATTCAATTATGTAATGCTTTTGAAACTTCTTATTTTCTTGTTCTGTTGAAAGAATTGGCAGGTTTCTTCTGAACTTAAAGGATGTATTTCCAAGCTCGTTGGGATACAGGCTTTTTTTTTTGCACAGACTATGCAGAGGAGATTCAATAAAGTGGTTGGTTGTTAAAACAATACTGAACATGTTAAAACTGACTTCAGAAGATCAACAAATATATCCTGAGTTATTCATGTGCCCTTTACCTGCTTTCTTCTTTCATTCCTTGTCTAAACTATCTTCACCTTTTTAATAGTTAAATCCTTTGTTTTACCTATGTCTTTGTTTTACCTGTGTTTCTTCTCACTTTCAAAATTCCGAACTCCGAATGATATCTGCATGTTTAAATATTAATGTCTGTACCACTATAACATAACTAACTCTATAGCCTAGCACATTTAATTTTCAGTTTGGAAATGGTGCAGTCAAAAAATGACCACAGTAAAGTTGGCCAGTTGCCTGAAGCATATTATTTAGTGAGTAATTAGTTCTTTAACATTGATATTATAGGCTGCTTCCAACTTAAAAATGAATTGTATTCTAAATGTTCTATAGTGGGTAGTTTGGCATTCTGAATACATTTTCCCCCAGATATAATTAGGTGTAGTGGCTTGATTTCCAGGTCAGCCCACACAAAAAGCCAGTTTAACCTATAATATATCTCCATTGTACTTCTAGTATTTACGCCTATGCATAACAATGCTTTAGAGGGAAATGTGTTCAGAATTCCATCTAGGAATGTGGAGAGCCTCTCTTTGTCAACTCCAAACCATAGTTAGTCCCCTACATTCAAAGTCAGAAAATGAGGGTATTAATTATAGGTCTTACACTATGTGTGACCTTGAAGAAAATCACTTAACTAGTCTATTTCTCTTTTTAATAGAGCTATGGGTATTATATTATTTTGAACACTATTTCCTTTCAAGAAACATTTATTAAGTGCCTGATACATGCTATGCTATACATCATATACAACACAAGCCATTTTCTTAAGGAGCTTATGGCATAAAAATACAGGTATACCAACAACTTTACATCATGAAAAGTCATATTGATACAAAGGAGAAATACAGAGTGCTATAAAAATTTAAGGGAATTTTCATTGAGGGTGTATGAGAAGGAAAAAGAAAGGCTTAATGAAGGTGCACACTTCATTTATAAAGAAGTATTCTGTGTGTCAAGGAAATTTCTACCTTAGCAAATGGCCCATAAAAATTTCATTAACCACTTGTCAAAATTAAACACAGAAAAATCAATAGCTGGTGGGAACAAATGGGTAAGAATAGTTTGTGAGTCATGTATCTCTCTTTTCTTTCTACACTGGAGAAACCTGGGCACTGTGTTGTGTTTCACGTCCGGATCCTACAAACTAAATATGGATTCTAGCATTGTGTTCATGTTAAGAGAGTATTCTTTACACCAAGATAATTGAGATGTGGAATTTAATATAAGATTTTTACCTTGATTGTAAAGTCTATTCTTTATTACCAAAATAAGTGAAAGAATTTACTTGAAATCACTAAACTATTAGGAAAAAGAACTATAGAGTTTTATTAACAGAGAGGAACTTCTCTGTGCTATGCAAAATCACCATTTAACTTTGTTGTTGTCATCCTAAAGCATTGTTCTTGCATTCAACTCTGTTATTATATTAGGAGTGTTAAAACTGTTGTCATATCCTTATAGAATTGTTAACTGAATTATTTTACTATTCTAGCAGTAGTTTTTTGTAGCTCCTTTATAAAAGGCGTATTGGAGAGAAAGTCCATTGTCAGTATGTGGTAATTTATGGCGCAGTATAAGAAAACATTGACGCAATATTACATATGATCTTATCCCAGACCTCCACTTGATATTTGTTATCAATGAGAGTATTGGAGCCAGTGTATAGGAGTTAATAAAATCCGGTACAGTGATATGAAAAAAAAAATTAGCCTGTCATGAAATCTGATTTCTTAGTCTCATCTCTATTGCTGACTGGCTATGTGATTTTAGGCAAATCATATTAGCATCCTATGACTTTTTTTTCTATAGCAACAGTAATAATAAAAAGGTCTTTGGCAGGGTTATGTTTTTATATTTGGAAGAAGTAAAATAATGAGTTTATTGTGCATTATGAGAGTTAACAAAAACACATATTCATCTCCTCTGCATACTGTAATAATATTCTATCCTTGTGCTGTCTTAGCAGATTGCAAGAATAATGCTTTGGCATCAGGAAGCATCCAAGTAAATGGGCATGGAGGTCAGCCATCAAAACTTGTTGTAAAGAGAGGCCCTGGAAGGAAACCTAAGGTAGAGGTGAATATAAGCAGCAATGAAGTTGTGCACAAGAAAAGAGGCAGAAAGCCGAAAAAACTACAGTGTATGAAACAGGAAAATTCAGAGCAAAACATAGTACAAACCATCAGAGATGTGACTAATGATGAAGTAACTACAGCTTCTTCAGCATGCAGTTTTCTTTCTGAAACTAATGTTGTAAAAGAAGATTTGTTGCAAAAAAAGGGCCGTGGGGGCAGAAAGCCCAAAAGAAAGACAAAGGCACAGAAGCCAGAGTCAGACCTTATGGTTCCTTCAAGTGTTAAGATTCTAAGAAGAAGTAGTAGAAAAAAGACAGATGAACCTATGGATGAGGATGAAGGGTCTGAGGAACTGAAGGGCTCTGAGCCTCACATGAGAACTAGAAACCAGGGTCGAAGGACAGCGTTTTACAATGAAGATGACTCTGAAGAAGAACAAAGGCAGCTATTATTTGAAGACACCTCTTTGACTTTTGGAACATCTAGCAGAGGACGAGTCCGAAAGTTGACTGAAAAAGCAAAAGCTAATTTAATTGGTTGGTAACATGTATCAAAACATTTTACTTTAAATGATATAAAGCAGGTACAGTTAAGGAATAAGTAGAACCAAGTCTTCTTCCTTGCTGCTATTATGGATTAGAGAATGTTATAATTTGAAAGAATTTGCAAAAAAAAAAAAAAAAGGAAAAAGGAAAAGGAAAAAAAGGAAACTTAAAGAACACTTCTTTAAAGAAATATATATTTTAAATGTTTGCTATTTATTGCCCTCAAATAGGTTATACATTTCAACAGTCATTTTATTCACAATTCAGAGGGTAGAGGGGGAGCAATTCCTTGTTTATTTATGAAAGAGAAAGATCTGCTTGCACTGTGGAGGTGCACCATATTCCTAGTGACATAACTTTTCATGCTACAATGTATGTTTATTTTTGACCAAGCAAGGTACATTTCTATTGATTATAGAAGTCTTGTCTCCTAGGAAGACAGAATGTTGCAAAGAGTGGCAGTAAATTAAGAATTGTGTTTCCAGTAAAGATACATATAAAATTACCAAACTTTGCTTATTTTTAATTTAAGTAATGATGGAAAATTCATCTACAAAAGCTTAGAACAGGCTTTTTGCTTCATCCCATTTCTGCCAAACCTAGAAAAAAAAAGTTCTTGTAAAAAAAATATATATATATATATATCCACATTGGAAAAAGTTTTGACTGGTGTCTAATTTTTCAGACCTTGATTCTTGTATCAATCACTAAATCTCTGTTTATTGTGCCAAAGACTGAGCATCAGTGCAGCAGGAAGCCTATTTTTGACTCTCCATACAGCATACAATTTTCAACAATGAAAAAGGCTGTATATCATTCTGATTAGCAAGTTACTTAAAATTGTGCTAAGATTTATCCTTTTGGTACTTCAAAATAATGCACTGGTGGGAGTCCTTTGACAGAGATGTTTTAGACAAAATAAGTGGTTAAAGGATTCAAGGAAGTTACAGGAAAGGTATGGGATTTGCTGTTTACTTGATCTGGATTAATATTTCTACAACTTTAGACATTTACTAGGCTAAAATGACTTACAAAGAAATGTGTGTGTGTATGTGTATATATTGATAGATGGACATATAAAAATATATATACAAACACATGCGTATACAATATTACCCAGGTAAAATTCTTTTCAGGATTTTTTAAATAGCACTAGAATAAAAATAATTTCAAAATGTCATACTTTATAGTTTAATTTTAAGAGGAAGATTGGTTATTTTCAATTATAAAGGTTAAAATAGGCCAAATCACTTTTTATGCAATCATGTTTTATACAGTGGTCTCATTGCACATTGTGTTTTTTCTGCACTTTTTACGGCATCCTTATCACGCTGATAAAGTCAATATACACCCTAAAGAAAAATTCCATTTAATGATTGTGCCTTGTATTCTATTTTTTTTTTTTTGCATCTTTAGTAAAATTAAGTTGTCTATTGTAAATGATAACTATATGACTTAGGGGAATGTATTGCTATATGTACTGCTATGGAAAAGGAAAGCAGTTATTTATTTGTTTATGGTACATTTAGTTATTTTATACCTTAAAAACCAACTTAAAATATCGTTTCTGTTCAAAAAAAATGTTGTCCATTACAAGAAAAATTTAAAGGATGTAGTATTTTCTGAGGACTGGTATGGTACAAAAATGTAACCAAAATTTTCAGATACTACATTTTTGAAATGGGATTAGGAAACAATGTATTATCATAACCCAGCTGTAGAAGAATAAAGGTCTTTAAATTGAATGTTGCCAAATTAAATTGCATAGTAATTTTTATACATTCTGGTAATGTTAAATATTAGCTATCATTTAATTGTTCTGAAGAAAAATGGTAGTTGATACATTTGTACTTTTTAGGTTAAGTTTATGCTTAGATTTGTGCAAAAATCCTCATGTAAAATTAAGTAAACCATTTTCCAAATTTTGACTGGGTTGCTATGATTTTACATTTTGGGGAAAAAACTAATTTGAAAACTTTGCAGGTTTCTTTGTATATTTATTTTTTTCTAACGGTTATTTAACTATTCAGTTACAGTTCAGTGGCTAAACCATTCATAATGCAGAAGGTGGAAGGCTTGCTTGGTTGTACAGTAAAATGCAGTCTTTCAGTTATACTATTAAAAATAATGAAGTGTGTGTTTGACCTTTAACAATGATTAATTTAAAAGATCTCATTGCTTTTGAAGGCAATCAATATCAGATATGTAATTTCCTGATGTTATCTGCATTGTGTTAAAAACAATAGCATTCATCTTCTGTAAAAATATATACAGATATACATATATATTTTTATGGTGTGTACAGTATAAAGCTATGAATTCATGAGAAGGACCCATATACCATCTTGGAGAGTAAAACACTTCTTCTAGTACAGTGTGTGGGATGACTAACTCTTGAGCAAAGAAGTATTTAAGGTCTTCTCTGCAGCACAAATTTCTGTTCTGCAAACACTGTATATTTATGACCTTAAGCTTACAGTTTTACTAGTAAGTAATAGACACTGGTTTCTTAATGAATCATGAATTATTTGGGTCAGGTTCTTTTTAATTGAAACACTTTTAAATTTTTATTAGTAAAACAAGATATATTTAAATTTTATATTTTTATAATTTAGCTTCACTGTGTTGCAAAGGTTTAGTTCAAAAGCTTTAAGTCCTTACCTTCTTTTGTGTGTTTTCTGTTTAGGAAAATGTCCTGAGACACTGATACCAACTCTTTGTGTGGTCTCACACACACACACACACACACACACACACACACACACACACAGTTGTTCTACATGAGCAATAAAACAACCTCATTTGTTGGAATAATTTTTATAAACTATGACTTTTTACGTGCATGTAATGTATAAAAGCCATCCGTATTTTCAGTTACCTAAAATGTAACTCACAAAAATTTGTCCCAAAGTGGTTTTGTTTTTGTTTTTTTTTTTTTTTTACAAAATACATAAATGTTGCAAACATGCAGTTTAAACATTAAATCTAATTATGGCCTCATAACCCTGGCGCAGTAGATTTGTAGCTTCATTAATCTAAATCCATTCAGCTCCGATATTGTGGTTTTAGACTATTTTCTGTCTGTAAGTATGAACTGAGGCAAGAGTTTTATTAGAATTATTTCCACTGATTTAAGGATCCAGTTACACTGCAACTGAAAAGAATAATGTTTGATTGTCAATTATATTATGACGTAGTTATATCTTTACAAATTGTCTTCCTCTTTAAATGTGATTTGAGTGGCTGTATGAAATATTTGTATACATTTTTATTTGTACAATTTGGGATTGGGTTTTGGCATACTTTAAAAAATGGGATTGACTGAATTTAGTATTACTAGGAAATGAATTATGTAAGATATATTACTGACTGACAAAAGGACCCTCATGCCGCATGTATGTTAAGTTTTAGAATGTTACTTGTCTGTATGGTGCAGTAGACCAGTCTATACACTGTTACTGTACAAATGTATTCAAGTACCAATTTTAGCTTGTTGGATGTCAACATTTTTTTTAAAGATTGTCATATGTAGACTAAATTAGTACATCCAAGCTTTGCAGTCACTTCAATTCTAACAACATTCCATGATATATATATATACTTTGCTCATACCCGCTCAAACTTCAGCTGGAAACAGTCTTATTTTCTGTTTACTACCTATTGAAATTTAATGTTTAAGTAATTTTTAATTTATATTTTGTATTTTTCATATTACCTTGCAGTTTTTTTATAATTAGTTGGGGGGACTGAGATACTCAATTGATTAAAGGGCTATGCATTTTCTGTTTAGTTTCTCTACATATTCTAACGTTTATGCACATTGTAGCAAGGAAAGGACTTTACGCTCTAGGAATGGCCCCAAATCTGAATATTATTTCTACCAAGGTTGCATATTCCTTATCTGACCTTTTTTTGTTTTGTTTTTTAAATAAACATTCAAAATTTGGGGTTTTTTGGCTTTCGTTTCATTTTCAGGTCATTTAAATTCTATAATCTTTAACTTGCTTTGAGAAGAATTGTTAACTATTAACTATACTAAAACTTCTAAGCACTCCCAGTGAAGAAAGTTAATTTTACTTATTATCATAAAACAGGTAAAATAATGTCTGAAAGCAACAAGTACCAATTTTGGAGCTCCAGAGATAAACTTGTACACACTGCAATAAACATACAAGAGTTAAAAATGGTCTGAGCTATATAGTTTTAGGGTTTGGTTTTGATAGCTGATAGCTCTTTGTAATTATTTTTGATGCAGATAAATACATCAGGAAATTAACCTTATATGGCACAAACCAAATACATGATGGTGGGTGGTGATATTGTACAATGAATTTCTACATTTAAAGAACTAAGAGATTAGGTTTTGAATGGTATATCAATGTCCACCTTGTATACATGCATATAAGGCACGTGCACATACATGCTATGTTCTGTGTAAGGTTGTGCATGTTGATTTACCAGTATGGTATGCTGTAGAGTATGAGACAAATAAAAGTTACATTTTTGGACCATATTAAAACTGAAAACCAAGACAGGGATCTTATTAAAGATCTTTTAGAAAAAATATAAATCCTGTCACTTAAGATATTTAGACATGTGTAGAATGTAGCTCAATTTTAAGAAAGTGACCTAGAGGGTTAATTTTGAAAACTGACACATTTTCAGATTTAAAATACACTTATTTTGTACAGAATACAATGTTAAATCTGTTGTATGTAATAAATACCATACAGTTTCAAAACAAGATAATTCTTTAGCTTTATCCAGTTTTTTTCTTCCAGAAACCTGGAACATCATGTTGTTATAACCTGCAGTATCACAACAGGATAACAGTGCCCTTTCTTTTTGTACATACTGATTGGACCTTTCTTTACTGTTATGTGGACACTTTCTATGTTAGTTTTGATGCATAATTCTTTGAATCCTTTTATACAAACTAGAATGTATGTGTAAGAATTCCTGTCACTGCAATGTAGTAACTACAAACCTATTTTTAAATAAATAGAAAACTTGTTTTTCTAAGTTATTTAGTAGTGCCTCTTCTTTCTATTTAACTGCCTTTCTGACATTAATATTAAAAGTCCATTTTAGGCTTAATTTTAATTCTGCTGGAGAAGTCCAATGTATTGAGTGTTAAAGTATTTGTTTAATGTGAAAATTCCCAAGAATGTGGATATCCTCATTAGGTTTCATTTGATATCTGTCTATCTAATGGTCAGACTTAGATCACAAATTGTCATGCTTTTTATGGGAATCTGAATTTAAAGTCCACAATTCACTGTGTTGCTACTAGTCACTAAATAGTGAATTTCCTGCATACGTTAAATTGTCTAGTGAGACCTGAATTTCGACACTGTAAAACCAGGGGTGGGGAACCTGCAGCCTCGAAGCTACATGTGGCTGTCTAGGTCCTTGAGTGTGGCCCTTTAACTGAATCCAGACTTCAAGAACGTACGTGTGTGTGTGTGTGTGTGTGTGTGTGTGTGTGTGTGTGTGTGTGTAAAATTTACTATGTAAGGCACTGCCAAAAATTCAAAGATGAAAAATGAGTGTCCTTCAGGAAGCTTTTTCTTGGTATATGTATTTTCAACCCAAACTGTGATTTCATTGGTGAAAGAAAGTTGCATTAAGGAGTGTCCTTCTGCGATATTCTCCTTAGTTATAAATGGGATACTTGGGGGAGGGGAAGGAAGTAAACAAGCAAGAAATTGCTTTCAGCTGGCAGAAATAGTGAAAGCTCCGTCCAGAGGTGGCACTGGGTATGACTGGGTTTAAGAAAAATGGCAAGAGGCTGAAATGTTGAGTGCGCAAGTTCTGTGTATAGGAGCAGGCTGTACAAATGCATGGAGATAGGAGATTATAGAACAAAATTGGGTTGTAGCCTGTAATACGATTTGGCTGAAACTAGAATGCAACATGAATTGTGAAATATGAGAATGTGAAATAAAGCTGAAAAGATTATTGCACAGTGGACAACAACCTGTGGGCAACAGTCCCTAAAAGTTTTTTGACATGGTCAAAGCTATCCATTAGGAAGAACATTCTGGAAAAGCATAAAATAAAGGATATGAGGGAAAAAAAGTTCTTTTTTTTGTTTTTGTAGGATTTGTGTAACAGTGTATTGGATTCAGGATTTGAATCCCATCTCATATACTTGTGAACTCTGTGACCCTGGGGTATTAGTGCCTTTGTGGGCCTTGGTTTCCTCATTTGTAAAATGGAAAAAATACTACCTACTTCAAAGGACTGTCGTGAGGATCAAGATAAAAGTACTTTGTGGACCTTAAAGTTATATAATGGAAAATGCTATCATAAAATTTATATATAAATAATGAAACAGCAGAGATGTCTAAAGATGTTTTTGTTGCTATTTTCCTAGAAAAGATTCATTTTGACAAGTGGTTAAAGCCTTCATAAATTATCCACATCTCCATTTTAAAGAAAATTACATATGTATAACAAGTTTAATATAAAGAAATAATGAGCATGTGAGGTCTAAGCATAAGTTTTTAATTGCGTTTTTGTGTTTGTATCATTAATACATCACAGGATTTATGTTTTTGTTGTTTTGGGTCTGAATCTTTGATTTCATCTTTGTGAGGAATTCTGGACAATATTAAATTGCCAACATAATCTTAGCCTCCCAGGGCACCAGCAGGTTAAATGACGTGCAGAGTTACGTGGCCCTTTATTATAGGCTGCCTCTGTCACAAGAGTTGTGATGATTAGGTAAGATCATGTGTGTGTATCTTAGACTGTGAGCTCCTTGACAACTGTCTTGCCTTTCTTTGCACCCCTAGGGTTTGGCAAAGTGCTTGATAAATACTACTCAACTGAGAAAAAACAAAGCTATCTAAATGTCAACTGTTGTTATTACTTCACAACTATGATCTTGCTCATTTTCACAGTTTCCTTGTCAGTTCTTGGTCAGTTCCTATCACTAGTTTACTTAAAGAAATGGGCGGAGAGGTTATTGGTCCAGGTCGTTCACTGGGTGCCTAGAGTCAAGCAGATTGACCGCTTTCCAGTCTATTAACTGTGCTTTTAGAAAGGGCTCACTGATTTCAAAGGATTAAGAGAGGACATTCTGTATAGCTGCTGATAGATGAGCCAAAAAAAAAAAATAGAATGTTTTGTAACAAACTTCCTTCCATCACCACAACTAAATTTCTTAAATGTTTGTGTTCTACATTTTCACTACATGTACTATATTTGACATATTTGTCATCCTACATATTTTAGTACTTCAACTTCTTACCAGATTTCAAGCCCACGATATATCAAGGTTGATAGTGAGTTGCAGTGTAGAGTACTATTTATTTGGCTGTTATTACCGATATGATATAGATGACTAAGTAAATTTCATTTACAGCAAGTAGAGATGGATCATCCGGAGCTGGGCACTCAGTCATTTACATATAGCAAAGAGACTGGAGTTCTAAATCTAATACATTTACAGAGAGATCACTGAATTACATATGGCACTGTTGGTACTGTTTGTGGTACTGTTGTGGTTGCTGAAGACCTTAGGATCATAGATTTAGAACTGGAAGACATTTTTGAAGCCACAGAGTCCAATCCCCTCATTTTACAGGTGAGGACCCAAAGAGGTAAGTTACTGAGCTAGTAAGTACATAAGGGAGATAAGAACTTAAGTCTTTTCTGACTTTAAGTTCAGCCCTCATTATATACCACACCTCCCCCCACAGTAATGGCTTTTCTACATATCTTTTCTCTATAGTTGCACATCCTAGAATGTGGTCAGTTCTAGATACTTTCAGTGTTTACATATGTACAGACCAAGTGTTGTTTATTCCTGGTATTTAGATTTTTAAAATCATTTAACCCATTGTAGTTATGTAAGAGTGCATGAACTTACAGCATAATCAAATCAACTAATGGTTTTTCTATTTTTTTTAAAGAGCTCCTAGTCTTATTTCTTAATTCAATGTTTTATTTTCAATTTTGCAAATCTTTATTTTCAGGATTTCTATTTTAGTGTTTAATTAGGTCTTCAGTTTTTTTCCCCCTAGTATTTTGTTTGCATTCCCAATGAATTGATGTTTTTTTCTCCCTTTTGTTTAAAAATAAAGTTTGAAGACATAAATTTTCCTAAGGACTGCTCTGCATGTATGCTGTCTCACTATTTTCATTGTCTTAAATGAAATTATCATCTTTTTAAAATTTATTCTTTAACTAATTAGTTCTTTACTCATTTAATCTCCAGTTTATTTGGTTTTCAGTGGTCCTTTATGTAATTTTTGTTGCACTGTGGTCAGTAAAGGATGTACCTAATATTTCTGCTTTTCTCCATTTGTTTGTTAGGTTTTTATGTCCCCAAGAGTTGATCAATTTTTATAGTAGTGAACGGTAGAGAATAGTAGCAGCATAGTAGTGAAATATGTATACTCCTTTCAATTTCCATTTCATAATTGGCAGAGGTCTATCATATTTAATTTTTCTAAAATTTTATTTAGGTCTTTTTTTGTTAGATTTATCTAAGGATGATAGGGGTGCACTGGGGACCTATATTATTAGTTTTATCCCTTTGTAATTAATTTAGTTTTTCCTTTCAGTATTTAGAAGGTATGTCATCCAATGCATATATGTTAAGTATTGAAATCAGTTCATTTTTATCTTAAAGCAAAATATAATTTCCCTCTTTAACTCTATTAAACTGCTTTTTAGAAGTTTTGCCCAACTATATCCCAAAAATCCAGCAACTTAAATAAAAAATTTACAAAGATATACTCCCAACAAAAAATTACAGAATTTAAACAACCTGATTTCAGAGGAAAAAACTAAATGAACCATAAATGAACTTGAAAAGAAAACTCCAGAACCAAATAGATTCAAGTTCAAAGAATATTTTTGCTAATTCCAATATTACATAGACTACAGAGATAATGAAAAACGATTCTACCAAATTCATCTTATGACACAGATATGTTCTTGTTCAGGGACAGTTAAGACAGAAAAATGAAATTAGATTAATATCCCTAATGAACATCGATGCAATATTAGTAAAAGGTAAAATAACACCGAAGATTAAATACTAGGTCCAGGTTTGATTTATACCAGTTATGCAGGGTTGCTTTGATATTGGGAAAATTAAACCATATTAATTTTTAAAAATCATGAGTCTACCAATACATGCAGGACTTTTTTTTTTTAACAAGATAGAACATTTATGTCTTAAAAAAAAAAACCTACACAAGTAATGGTCCTTTCCTTAAAATGATTATAATAGCAAATATCTGAAACCAAGAGTTCCCATTATATGTAATGAAAACCAGAATGCTTTCCAATAAAATTATGGGTGAAGCAAGTATGTCCGTTGTCACACTTCTGTTTGACGTATTACTACTTACTAGTAATGCTGCCCAAATCAGTAACACAAGAAAAGTAAATCAAGAGAATAAGTAGAGGTAAAGAAAAAGCAAAATTATTTTTTCAGATCATATGATGGTGTACTTAACCCTAGAGTCAACAAAAAACTTTCTAGTTCAATATAGGTTATGCTTCAACTCCTCATTTTAACTCTGTCTTTATGTTTCAAGTATATTTATTGAAGTCAGCTTGTTTCATTCTGCTTTCTAATCCATCTGCTATCCTTTTCTGTGCTATGAATGAGTTTGTTCCATTCACAGTTATGATTTGTAATTTTGTATCTCCCTCTCCATCCTGACCTCTCTTATTTTTCACTCTTTTGTCCCACTACTCTCTTTGCAAAGAAGGTGATGAAATAAGAGTTTGCCTAACACAGTCCACAAATGGTATTTCCATTCTTCTTTTCCTCATGTCTCACCCCCAATCACAGTTTTTTACTCTTTATTTTTCTTTAATTCCTCCTTCATACTTACCCCTCTATTTTTCTTCTCTCTCTTTGTCCCCAACTATTTTCCTCTTAGAGTTTAATGTAGTTCTTCACTACACTGTGTATGAGAGACACACACACACAGAGAATGTGTTCAGCCTTCTTCAGTTTAGATAAAAGCGAAGTTCATGGAAAGCTACATCTGCCCAGATCTTCCTTGTTTGTATACACTTTAACTTTTTAACTCATGCATCTTCCTCCCCATGTGACATAGTGAATTCCCCCCCTCCTCTTTATTTCCTCAGTCTAACCCCATTTCATTCTTCTCCTAAGACCACAAAAAAAAAGAGCAACATAAAAGATAATACACTATAACCAGGTTGGATGTATGCTGGGAATGTATGGTTGGTTCAATATAAAGAAAAATAAACATAATAGGCCATCTGGCTAACAAAAATAATAAAAGGTACATGATTATATGTTGAAAAAGCTTTTGACAAAGTTCAAAACTTGTTGCTCTTAAAAACTTTAGAGAACATAGGAGTAAATGACTTCTCTTTAAAATGGCAAATAGTATCTACCTAAAACCCAGAGCAAATGCTTCATATGATGGAGAAAATTTGGATATCTTCCTAAAAAGAACAGGGATGATGAAGCAAAGATCTCCATTAACATAACACTAGAACTGCTAGCAACGTAACAGGAAAGAGAACTAAAAGAAAGTATAACAAACTCATCTGGTGGACTAACAGGTCAAGAATCCCAAGAGAAATAATTTTTAAAAGGGTGGGAGAGGATGAGAGCACAGGGGGCTTAGTATCAGAGCTCAAACTATACAGCAAAGCAGTAATTATCAAAATTATTTGGTCCTGGTGAGAGGCCAATCAGGTACACAGCATACAGAAGCAGATCAACATTGTAGAATTGCATTCAACAAACCCAAAGACCCCTGTTAATGTGGTAGAGACTCAACAAAAACTTTGGAGGAAAACTAGAAATCAGCCTGATTTAGGGGTTGACATCTTAAACAAAACAGAGAAGTTAATGGAGACAAAATGGACAATTTTAATTACATAAAACTTTAAAGTTTTTGTATAAAATCAATGCAATTGCAATTAAAAGAAAAACAGGTAATTGGGGAAATAAAACTTTAATAGTAAGCTTTTTTCTGATAAAGGTCTAAGATGTATAAGAAACGGGTTCAAATCAATAAGAATTCATTCCCCACTGGATAAATGATCAAAGACTATGAACAGGCAATTTTAAAAGAAAGGAATCTAACATCAAACATTTTTCCGATGCTTTAAGTCACTAGTTATTAAAGAAAGTCATATAAAATCAACTCTGAGTCCCAGCCATTAGATTGGCAAAAATTATCAAAAAAGGTAAATAACAATTTTTGGAGGGGAAGCATTTATATAGAACCTACTGTGCCAGGCACTATGCTAAGCACTTTACAAATATCTCATTCGATCCCTGGGAGGCAATACTTTTTCTTATCCCCATTTTATAGTTGAGGAAACTGAGGCAAATTAAGTTAAGAAACCTTTTGGACCTTTTGATCTTCCAGATGAATTTTTTTATTATTTTATCCAGCTCTGTAAAATAATTTTTGGTAGTTTGATTGGTATGGCACTGAATAAGTAAATTAATTTAGGTAAAATTGTCATTTCTCGGCCTAACCATGAGCAACTGATGTTTTTCCATTTATTTAGATCTGACTTTATTTGTGTGAAAAATGTTTCATAATTATGTTGATATAGGCCCTGGGTTTGTCTTGGCAGGTAAACTCCCAAATATTTTATAGTGTCTACAGTAACTTTAAATGGAATTTCTCTTTCTTTCTCTTGCTGTTGGGCTTTGTTAGCAATATATGGGAATGCTGAGGATTTGTGTGGGTTTATTTTATATCCAGCAACTTTGCTAAAGTTATTTATTATTTCAAGTAGTTTTTTACTTGATTTTCTAGGATTCTCTAAGTAAATTATCATCTGCAAAGAGTGATAACTTAGTTTCTTCTTTGCCTACTCTAATTCCTTCAATTTCTTTTTCTTCTCTTAATGCTAAAGCTAACACTTCTAGTACCAAATTGAATAATAGAGGTGATAATGGACATCCTTGTTTCACTCCTGATCTTATTGGGAATGAATCTAGCTTATCCCCATTACATATAATGCTTGTTGGAGGTTTTAGGTAGATGCTACTTATAATTTTAAGGAAGACTCCATTTATTCCTATGCTTTCTAGCTTTTTCTGCATCTATTGAGATAATCACATGGTTTCTGCTAGTTTTGTTGTTGATATGATCAATTATGCTGATAGTTTTCCTAATATTGAACCAGCCTTGCACTCCTGGAATAAATCCTTCCTGGTCATAGTATATTATTCTCGTGATAAGTTGCTACAATCTCTTTGCTAATATTTTATTTAAAATTTTTGCATCAATATTCATTAGGGAAATAGGTCTATAATTTTCTTTCTCTGTTTTTACTCTTCCTGGTTTAGGTATTAGCACCATATTTGTGTCATAAAAAGAATTTGGTATGACTCCTTCTTTGCCTATTTTCCCAAATAGTCTATAAAGTATGGGAATTAATTGTTCTTTAAATGTTTGATAGAATTTACATGTAAAACCATCTGGCCTTGGAAATTTTTTCCTAGGGAGCTCATTGATGGCTTGCTCAATTTCTTTTTCTGAGATGGGCTTATTTAGATATCTTACTTCCTCTTCTGTTAACCTGGGCAATTTATATTTTTGTAAATATTCATCCATTTCCCTCAGGTTGTCACATTTATGGGCATATAACTGGGCAAAGTAATTCCTAATTATTGTTTTAATTTCCTCTTCATTGGAGGTGAATTCACCCTTTTCATTTTTGGTACTGGTAATTTGGTTTTCTTCTTTTTTTAAAATCAAATAGACCAAAATGTTATCAATTTTATTGGGTTTTTCATGAAACCAACTCTTAATTTTATTTATTAGTTCAATAGTTTTCTTGATTTCGATTTTATTAATCTCCCTTTGGTTTTCAGTGTGTCTAGTTTGGTATTTAATTGAGGATTTTCAGTTTGTTCTATTTCTAGCTTTTTAAGTTGCATACCCAATTCATTGATCTCCCTTTTCTCTATTTTTTTTATGTAAGCATTTAGAGATATAAAACTTCCCCTAAGAACTGCTTTTGCTGCATGCCATAAGTTTTGGTATGTTGTCTCATTATTGTCTTTCTCTTGAATGAAGTTATTGTGTCTATGATTTGTTCTTTGACCCACTCATTCTTTAGGATTAGATTATTTTGTTTCCAATTAATTTTTTTTGTTTATCTTTCCACGGTCCTTTATTACAAATAAGTTTAATTGCATCATATCTGAAAAGGATGCACTGACTACTTCTGCCTTTCTACACTGGATTGTGAGGTTTTTATGCTCTAGTACGTGGTCAATTTTTGAATATGTGCTATGTACTGCTGAGAACAAGATTTATTCTTTTTTATCCCCATTCAGTTTTCTCCAAGGTCTATCATATCTGCCTTTTCTAAAATTCTGTTCACCTCCTTAACTTCTTTCTTATTTATTTTGAGGTTAGATTTACCAAGTTCAGAGAAGGGAAGGTTAAGGTCCCCTACTAGTATAGTTTTGCTGTCTATTTCTTCCTGTAATTCTTGTAACTTCTCTAAGAATTTGTATGCTATACCACTTGGTGCATATATGTTAAGTAATGATATTGCTTCATTGTCAATCGTGTCTTTTAGCAGAATATAGTGCCCTTCCTTATCTCTTTTAATTAGATCTATCTTTGCTTTTGCTTTGTCTGAGATTAGGATTGGTACCCCTACTTTTTTTTACTTTAGCTGAAGCATAATATATTCTATTCCAGCCTTTTACCTTTACCCTGTGTGTATCCCTCTATTTCAAATGTGTTTCTTGTAAACAACATATTGTAGGATTATAGTTTTTAACCCATTCTGCTGTCTGCCTCTGTTTTATGTGAGAGTTCATCCCATTCACATTCACAGTTATGATTACTATTTGCATCTTTTTCTCCATCCTATTTCCCCCTCATTTATACTTTTATTGCTCCCTTCTCCCTTTCACTCCTCAAAAGAATTTTGCTTTTGACCACTGTCTCCCTCAATTTTCCCTCCCTAATGACACCCCTCCCTTATCTTACCCTTTTCCTCTTGCTTCTTCTTCCCTCCCTTCTATCCGTGCCCCCCTTTTCTCTCCCCATTCCTCTCCTACTGCCTGTAGGACAAATTTGATTTCTATACTTATTAGAGTATGTTATTCCCTCCTTGAACAAAATCAGATGAGAGTAAACTCAAACACTGCTTTTCTCCCTCCCTTGTTTCCCTCTGTTTTTGTGCCTCTTCATGTGGCATAATTTACCCTTTTCTACCTCCTCCTTACCTCTCCCAGAACAAGTCCTTTGCACCCCTTAATTATGCTTTTATCATCACATCAGTTACTTTATATTGACACCTTCAATCTATGTATATCCCTTTCTATTGTCATAATAACTGTACCATTCTCAAGATTGACATATATGTAACATATACAAATCAATGTTATCCTATATAAGGATGTAAACAATTTTCCATTATTGAATTAAATAGTTTTTCCCTCTGTTTACCTTTTTATTTGTCTCTTGAGTTTTGTATTTAAAGATCAAATTTTCCATTGACCTCTGGCCTTTTCATCAGGAAGGTGTGGAATTCCCTTATTTCATTGAATATCCATCTCCTTGCCAGAAAAAATCATGCCCAGTTTTGCTTGGTTGTTGATCCTTGTTTGTAGTCCAAGCTCTTTCGCCTTTTGGAATATCATATTCCAATTCCTCCTTTCTTTTGTTGTAGAAGCTGCAAGATCCTGCATGAGCCTGACTGTAGTTCCACAATATTTGAACTGTTTCTTTCTGGCTGCTTGCAGTATTTTCTCCTTGACCTGATAATTCTGGAATTTGGCTACAATATTCCTTGGAGTTTTCAATTTGGGATCTCTGTCAGGGGGTGATCGGTGGATTCTTTGGATGACTATTTTACCCTCTGGTTCTAGGATGTCCAGGCAATTTTCATTAAGGGTTTCTTGCAAGATACTGTCCAGGCTCTTTTTTTCAGCATGACTTTCAGGTAGATCAATAATTCTTAGACTGTCTCTCCTGTATCTATTTTCCAGGTCAGGTGTTTTTTTTTCCAATCAGATATTTCACATTTTCTTCTATTTTTTCATTGTTTAGATTTTGTTTGACTGGTTCTTAATGTCTCATAGAGTCATTAGCTTCTACTTGTTGTCTTAATTTAGCCTCTGTAAATCCTTTTCCATTTGATTAATTTTACTTTTCAATGAGACATTCTCTCCAGTTATATTCTGAACCTCCTTAACCATTTCGCCAATTTTACTTTTTAAAGATTTGTTCTCATCAGTGAATTTTTTTTCCATTTTTTCTTTTACCTTTCTAATTTGGTTTTTAAAGTCCTCCTTGTGTTCTTCCAGGAATGCTTTTTGGGCTGGAGACCAGTTCACATTCCCATTTGAGGTTTTAGATGTGGGTATAGTGTCAATGCTGTCCTCTTCTGAATTGGTATTTTGATCTTCTCTATCTCCATAATAGGAATAAATCATCTTTGGTTTTCTGGTCTATTTTTTCATGGTGTTTGTTTTTGTTTTTTTTTTTCCCCTGGCTTCTAAAGTGGGTCTCTGCTTCTGGGGCTCAGGGGGCTCTGTCCCACATTTCTTGTGCTGGGAACTGTGGGCCTGCTCACTGGCTTTGTGTGCTGTGGCATCTGGTTTCATGATGTGTGGGGGAAGGGTGGTCTGCTGGAAGTCTCCTCTTCCTCTAGGGCTGGCTACAGCATGAGTGGTGTCAGCCTTTGTCTGTACTGGTGTGTCCCACTTTCCCTGGCTGTGCAAAGGCACATCAGGGGTCCTGGTGCTGACATTTGCTGACTCCACCCCCCTGGGGCTCAGGAACTTCCGCTGTTCTGCTGAGGTGGGGCCTGTTGGGATGCCTCTTTTCCTACCCTAGTTACCTTCCACCACCACAAGAAGGTTCCTCTCCCCAACTTCCTGAGTTAAAAGGCTGCTGAAGCCTCACTTCTGGCTCCTCTATTTCAGGGTTTCTCCTGAGGGAGTATTATCTGGGTGAGGAAGGGAGGTATGAGAACTGCTTTACCTGGTCATCATTGCTCCTAGAAGCTCAAGAAGGCAAGTTTCAAACCCTTAGACTGTGGGTTGGAGGCCTCAGGAGTAGCTGGGGTCCAGGCTGCACGCTCTGTGCTGGTGTCTCCCGTAGCTCCAACAGACTTTGGTCCTGGGCTGAGAGGCCTGGGGATTGCCACCATAGCCCGTACTTTAGCCTTGGGCCTGTTCCTGCTCCTGCATTTTTCACGCACAGTGCTCTCCCAGCATGGCTCGCTGACTGGGTTCCACTGCTGCTCTCATTTGGTGTGGTCTGCTGCTGTTTTGAGCGCCCAGCATTCCTGCCCCACTCAGTCTACTAGTGGTTTCTAACTCTCTCAAATCTGGTCAGATTCACTTTTTTAGAGGTATCTGACAGAATTTGTGAGAAAGCTCCCTCCTTTCAAAGGGCCATCTTGGCTCTGTCCCCCCAAAACAATAATATTAAAGGAAAATATGCTCCCTATGCAAACAAAACACACTGGTCTCTTAAACAGGATATATAGAGAAACCTAAGGACCATAGATCTCTGAAAAGAACATAACAGAACAAAAAATAGAAGAGAGCTGCCTAGATCTTCTGAACCTAAAAAATGAAATGCCAATTGAAAAAAATCCACAGATCACTTCCCGAAAAAAAAAAAACCCAAAGCTGCAAACTCCAAGAAACACAGTGGTTAAATTTAACAATTCATTTCAGAAACAAGTTCTACAAGCAAGCAGGAGAAAAACCTTCAAATACAAAGGAAGAGAAATTCAAAGAACACAAGACTATTCTATACCCACCAGAAAATATATAAGAGGAAATGGAATAATATATTCTGAAGAGCAGTAGAGCTCAGGATACAGTTCATGATGACATACCTACAAATCTGAGCTTAACTATATATATGTGTGTGTATATAACATATATGTATATAATATATGTTATATATATATATATATGTATGTATGTGTGTGTGTAGACATATAAAAGAGAATAATAAAGAGATGTTTAAACATTTTTAGAAAGAAAACCAGAACTGAAGGGATTATTTGCTTCTCAAACACCCCAAACAACAGAAATATTAGTGGACGGAATACATTCAGCAGCCAAAGCAACAACAGGATGACAGCAGAGAGACCAGAAAGGAACTTCTTTATAAATACATACAAGGAGACAGGGGTGAAAGGTGAAATCTGGTAGAGGTAACAGTAAAGAGGCATATAGGAAGTATTATAGACAGAACCTGGTGACATCCTGCCTACAGAAAATCAATGGGTTTTTTTTGGTTTTGTTTTGGCAAGACTACATTTCAACATGGGAAGATACATGAAAGGCAGAAGGGGTGCAGGAGAAAAGAAAGTTTGATGTGCCAGTAGCTAACAATGAGGGGAAGGTGACATCTGTGGTCTGAGAAAGAGAGAGCCTACTAGAGAGTGGATGAGGACAAGGGAAGGATTTAAAAGAGGAGGGCTCTTATTTCTGTGGTGGGAGGAGGTTCCACTGCTAAATGCCCCTATGAGTAATGTGAGAGCCTGTGAAAAAAGATAGGAATCTTGTTCTGGGTGTGGCCTGAGGGATTTGATGTTTTAAAAATCTACTCATCCTACCTGGGGTATAGGAATAGTCGGAACTCCTGGGGACAACTGACACCTGGGGAAGTGGGAGAACATGAACATAGGGGTGAGATTTTTGATGCAAACTGGGGTAGAAATGTAACCAGGTGAGGGCATAGATCAGCGGTGGGCTACATAATCAGGGGTGTGGTGGGGGAAGGGTCCTACAATGCAGCAGTGTTTTCTCTGACAACTGTAGTAATTGATGCTTTTCTAGGGTTGAGGTACAAAGAAAAAGAGTAATCCATGGGGCAAGGTCTACAAGGCAGTAGTAGAAAACACCTATTGGGGAGAGTCTAAGATGGATACCTTGGAAACCTTTGATTGCATGAAGAATATGGAGAAAAGAGAGAGTCCAGATAGTTTTAGGGATCATGAATCAGAGAATGAGGCTCTAGAGTAGAAAGAAAAAGGGGACGGATGATGAAGAAAGTGAGAGAAAATTTTTTTGAAAAGAGACGAAACAATGAAATTTCAAAAACCAATGAATAGGAGTAGTTGAAGGGGAGGAGAGGAAGAGGGAATCTACTTGACTGAGATAGGAAAAATGTGTGTGTGTGTGTGTGTGTGTGTGAAGAATTATATAACCAGATAAAAACAGAAAAGAAAAAGGAACTAATAAGTGAAACTTCAAAGGGAAAGGGGGCAACAAGTGGAAGGAGGATATTCCAGTGCGGACAAGGCTATTTCAAGAACAATTAAGATAAAGCGACTGAAGGAACATAGTACTGTGTTTACAGCAGAAGAGGAAAATTGTCATGACTTCAAAAATATAATATTGGATACAGATGGAAGAAAATGTAAACTTAACTTTCATAACTTTAAATATGAATGGGTTAAATGATCCACTAAAGTGAAAATGAAGGACAGATTGGATAAGGAAACACAATCTTACAATCTGTTGCTTACAAGAAACATGTTTAAAAAACCAAAGATATACATAAAGTAAAACTGAGGGGATGGAAAAAATTCACTACTCACCAAGTGAATCCAAAAAAACAAGGGTTGTAGTAATGCTAACTGATAAAAAAAATTTTAAAAATTAAAAGGGATGAACTAAAAATAGATATTAGTTTGAAAGGCACCATAGACAACAAACCAATATCAGTAATAAACTTACGTGTTCCAAAGGCCTTAGCATCCAATTTCACAAAGTAAACATCTGAGCTACAGGAAGACATAGACAGTAACATAACAATGACAGGAGACTTCAATATCCATCTCTCAGTTTTGGACAAGTTTAACATAAAGATAAACAAAAGGAAAAATGTGCAAAAAATTGCTAGAGAAATCAGAATTATAAGACTTAAAACATCTTCTAAATGTCACAGCAAGAGAACATATGTACTTCTCATTATCACATGGAATTTTTACAAAAGTTGACCATGTAATAGGGCACAGAGATATTGCAAATAAATGTAAAAGGGTATAAATAGTTAAGACATCCTTTACAGACCACAACACAATTAAAATAGCAATTGATTCAGGGACTACAAACAAAAACTACAGACCCCAATGGAGACTTAATGATGAAATCTTAAATGATGAGTGGATCAAAGAACAAATCATAGAAACAATTACTAACTATGAAAATCATAATAATGAAACAATTTACCAAAATTTCTGTGACATAGCTAACGAAATCCTTACAGGGAAAATAATATTCTTTTTTTTTTTCTTTTTGGTTTTTGGCAGGGCAATTGGGGTTAAGTGACTTGCCCAAGGTCACACAGCTAGTACATGTGTCAAGTGTCTGAGGCCAGATTTGAACTCAGGTCCTCAGGACTCCAGGGCTGGTGCTCTACTCACGGCGCCACCTAGCTGCCCCAAAATGAGTTCCCAATCTTTTTTTTTTTTTTTGAGGGGGGAAAGGCAGGGCGATTGGCTAAGTGACTTGCCCAAGGTCACACAGCTAGTAAGTGTACAAGTGTCTGAGGCCAGATTCGAACTCAGGTCCTCCCAACTCCAGGGCTGGTGCTCTACTCACTGCACCACCTAGCTGTCCCCGAAAATAATATTCTTACAAACACATTAACAAATCAGAAAAAAAGGATTAATGAATTAAACATACATAAAAAATAGAAAGCCAACAAATAAGCACACCTAAAATTAGCATGGAGATATTAAAAATTAGAGAAGAAATAAAACTGGAAACAAAACCCCATAGAAATGATAAGTAAAACTAAAAGCTGTTTTTTTTAAAAAGACTAATAGAATTGATAAATCCTTAGCTAACTCAATTAAAAAAAAAGAAAGCAGGAAAGCAAATCAATAAAATGGAGTAGTAAATGATAAGGTGAAATCAAAGCAAAACCAGATGCAATAAAAAGAATGAACAGAACACATTTATATGCTATCAAAACTGAGAACACAAAAGAAATGGAAGATTATCTTTAAAAACATAAAATACCTAAACTATCAGAAGACCAGACAGATATCTTAAATAATCCAACTCAGAAAGACAGTTATGTCTAGGCGTTAAAGAACTAAAAAAGGAAAAAAACTCCCGGTCCTGATGGATTCACAGGAGAATACACACACACACACACACACAAACACGTGTGTGTGTGTGTGTATGTACTTATATACATATATATGTACTCACATTCATACATATATGTGGGTGTGTGTACATCTATCTAAAGCTGATTGCCATTTGCCAATTGGTAAGTGGTCAGAAGATATCAATAAACAATTCTTAAAAGGAGACTTGTATTCAGAACCCCATAAAAGAATGCTCTAAACCGCTATAAGAGAAATACAAATTAAAAAACCCCTCAGGTTTCACCTTACACTCTGTAAATTGGCAAACCTGACCAAAAATGACAATAGTTCATATTGGAGAGATTGTGGAATAATAGGCACATTAATACATCATTGGTGGAGCTGTGAAGCAATTTAACCATTTTGGAAAGCAATTAGGAACTACGCAAATAAAATGACTAAAGTGTCTATACCTTTTGAACCAGAGACTCCCTTACTGGGCTTATTACCCTGGGAAAGTCCCTATATATTCTAAAATATTTATAGAAGAACTTGATGCCTTCAAACTGCTTGCATGACTTGTCTTGGACTTCATATGAAAATACTATAGAGCAAGATACCGAAATCAGCATCATGGACAAGCTTTTGAGTAAGAAGATGACCTTGCTGTACTGTACAGAACCTAAATTTATAGAGTCTCACTCAGTGATGGTGGACACTGTCAAATAGAACCTGGAACTAGCTGTTTTAGCCTCTTTGACCTCTTCATTCCCTTCTTTGATGAGAATTTTGAGAAATGAAATATCAAGTACATGAATCATGAGTTCCTTGAAAGGAAAGCCGTGTGCAAATTAAAAATATACTATTTGAGAACGTGAGGGCCTGATAGATGAGGATAATGTAACCAACAAAATGGAGAATTAGGCATTTTCTCCAATTCTCACAAACTTTCAAAAATTTCTCAGTATAGGAATTAAGTACAAGAGGTGAAGGACTTGTGGCTTTCTCCACCGGCCAAAATACCAAGAAATCTAACGAGATAACAACCTGATGAATTAATAATGAAGAAGTATAATCCCTAAGGAGCTGACTCAGTACTCCCTCCTCTACCAGTCTCCATGTTCTGGCAGAATGGTGAAATGGTTACTAGGCAATTTTCTTGCTGCTCCTGTAGTTTCTTCCAAGACTCTCTGACCCTGCTCTCCCCTCACCAGTGTGTGGCCACAAACAGCAGACCTCAAACTATTCCTCCCTCTGCCTCTTTTGCAAAGAATGTATAGGTATGGGAAAGTAGAGGTATGCTCTGCTGGGGGTGGCAGCATGCTGTAATACAGCATCACTCAGCTAGAGAATTAAAGAACATAAGAAACAGGGGCAGGGTACCAGCATGTGGGAGTGGGGGTGGGGAGGAGGTACACTGGGCTGTAGGATTCTGCCCAACAACAAATCACTTGGGGCAGAGACTGAGGGTAGTGAAAAGTAAATTCCTCAGGATAAGTGGAGGCTGAGAGCTTTGAGGGATCCAGCATCAAAGGGAGAAGAGTCAGAAAATGATTAATAGAGAAATATAAGTAAAAAAGCCTTTTTTAAAAAAACTAAAATTACTAAAGCTCCCAAGGTGAAGAGAACTCAGTTAAAAGCTTTGAGCACTAGCAAATAAATCAACAGGGAAGATATTGATAACAGAAGGTAAGATAATCTCCAGACTATCTAAATGAATCCAAACATTTTTGAATAAATATTGTAAACGGAAAAAAAACTGAATTAGCACTCGATGAGGCAAAAGAGCTTCTGAATTCCCAAGAGAGCATAGAAAGATACTGCTTGGGGCAATTAATAGCTTCAGGAAAGTTGCCGCCTACAAAATAAACCCATAAAAATCAACAGTATTTTCTCTTTTTCGTTAAAATTTTTTGTTTGTTCTAAGGGATGGCTCTCTAATAAAGGGAGGGATATGGGGGAAATTTACATGATATATAAATAAAAGATACCAACAAAAATCTATTTTTAAAAAATTGCAATTTTCCAAAGGCAATTCAAGCCTGTTATCTTCTTTCCATTCTAATCTGGGCCCAGCTCATTTTACACTTATGGTGTTTCTACAAATATATGTAGATTTAATAGTTTTATCATATACAGCTTTAATTTTTAATAGCTTAAAATTGGACTAAGACTTTTGGAACACCTCTCATATACTGATGGATGAGCTTTACAAGTCCATTTAACTTCATATCAGAGTCTAGCCAGGGGTGAGGAACCTGCGGCCTCAAGGCCACATGTGGCCTTTTAGGTCCTCCGGAGTGGCTTTTTCACTGAGTCCAAGTTTTACAGAACAAATCTTTTTGTTAAGGGGATTTGTTCTGTGAAGTTTGGATTAAGTCAAAGGGCAGCACTTGAGGACCTAAAGGGCCACATGTGGCCTTGAAGCCACAGGTTCTCCACCCCTGGCTCTAGACTGTAGGCATCCTTCGTTCACTTGGATTTTTTTTGTGTGTGTGGGCAGTTAGGCCAAATGCTTTTGTCAGATTATGGATTTCCTTTAGGAGACCCTGTGAGGTTCTGAAGCTTAATGCAACCAGCACAATGTTATCCATAGACAGGAGCATCCAGGGACCTCATCGTCTAGAGGAAATCCTTAAACATCCTTGAAAGCTTTGCCTTAGCTGGCTCCCTTGCCAAGCTTTAATTTTTCCCCCTCCATTGTTTCTTGCTATATTGTGATACAATACTGCAGTGAAAAAATTTCCGGCTTTGCAGTCAAAGGACCTGACTTTATATCCAACCTCTGTCACTTGCTACCTATGTGACTTTAGACAAATTGCTTAAATTCTTTAGACCTCAATTTTGTGATCTTTAAAACAAGTGGTTTGGTTGAGATGAAATCTAAGGCACTAAATCTATGATCTGATGTTGGTGTTACCTTTTCCTGCCTTATCTTTCTACTTATCAAGGAAATCATGTATTTGCCTCTAAAATGGTTAACCACTAAAGTCTTTAGTACTCCTTATCATGGTGATTAATTTACATCATGTAGACTCCTATATGAAATTATTATAATTGGGATTTTTCAGCATCCATAATCTGTTTAAATAAGTCATTCTGTAGTTCTTTTAATTCTCTACCATGTCTTTTTTCAATTCATTCTTTTTATAGATTTGTATTAATTTTGATCTTCGCTTGAACAAGTTTGACTACAGCTGGTTCAGGAATTACTTCCAAGTCATTAATGACTAATTTTCTATATTTTTAAAACTACAGCAGAGAGCTAAGTGAGCAAAGGTAAGGACACAGATATAAGAGAAGTTGTAGAGATAGAAATGACAAGACTTGACAACTAATTCAATATTAGGATGATGAGGATAAGTCAAAGATGATGCTGTGGCCTCAAACCTGGAGGACTGAAAGGATGGGTCAATCTTCAAGATATTGGGGAAGTTTAAAAAAGGTATGGATTTAAGGGAAAATATGAGTTATATTTTATGTATATTGAATCTGAGGTTCCTATGTAACATCTACTTGGAGATATCTAGTCAGCATTTGGTGATTTGGGACAGGAACTCAGGAGAGATATTTGTACTAGATGTAGAGATTTCAATGTCATCTACTTTGGGATATTGAATCCATGGAGCTGATGAGCTCACTTTTGGAAAGAGTGTCTAGAAAGAGGAGACAATAGGGACCCAGAACTGGGGAGTATCCACATTTAGTGGACTGGAAGCAGATACAGATAAGGAAATTGAGGAGCCATTAAACAAGTAGGAAGAAAAGTGTCACAAAAGCCAAAAGAGAAGAGTATTCAGCAGGAGGTTCAGAATGTCAAAGCTGCCCAGAATGAGGACTGAGAAAATAGTGACCATCTTTCGTGAGCTCTCTTCTTCCCCATTCCACACTTCAGTGCCCCTCTATATCATTTCCCTTTCTGCCTTTGTTCCAATCTTGATTCTATCCTCTCCTGTCTCCTCCAAGTTACAAGCTTTTGGCCACTTTCTCTCACTCTTTCATTTTCAATATTTCTTGATTGAGTCCATCCCTGTCTAAATATATGGCCAGTTCCCTCCCATCCTTAAGAACCTTCCTTCTTGAGGCACATTCTCAAGTCACCATGCTCCACTTGTCAAAGCTGAACTCCTAGAAAAAGTCATCTACCTCCTTGTCACTATGTCTTCCCATTCCATTCATTTCTCAATTCCTTGAAAGCTGGCTTCTGACTCTTTCATTAACCTGAATCTGCTCTGAAGTTACCAATGATCTTCAAATTGCTAAATTCAATGGCCTTTTGAAAGCTTTCTATTGCTTCTAAGATAAAATTCCAGCTCCTGAGTTTGGCATTTAGTACCCTCCACATTCTGGCTCCAATATACCTATTTATTTCATATTACTTCTCTTTGTGCATTGTGTCCTAGGCAAAAGTGGCCTGCTACCTGTTCCCCAAACAGCATCCAGCTCCTTATCTCCAAGTCTTTCTGCACACAACCCTTTATACCTCCCCACCTTCTGACATGCTATCTCCTTTCCCTGCACTCTAGCTGTACCAGCACCCCTTGGAATCCCTACTTTTATTCAAGAAACAACTCAGGTGACACCTTCTCCTCTAACCCTCATCCCCTCCCCCAACCAAGGTGTAAGAGGTCTTCCTCTGAGCTTAAATGTTTTTTTCTCTCTCTATGTACACATTGCATCTTCCCAGGAGAATGAAGACACTGTTACTGGAGCACTTGGGTTCAATGAGTCCTTAATAAATGTTTTAAGTTGAGTTATCAGCCATGGAGATAATTGAACAGTGGAGACTGATGCATAAGCCTGAGTTTCAGTGCAAACAATGAGACAAAATAACAACTTTAAGACTCCATGGTAGTGAATCATCATGTGTAAGAACTAGATGAATCTTCAGAGACCATCTACTCCAATCCCCCTCCCTTTATATGAGGAAGCTGAGAATAAGGGAGGATAAATTACTTATTCAAGGTCACTCAGGTGGAGTGCACTGCCTGAAGACCATCAATGGGCTCCTGTCTCAGTAACACCCAGATTTAGGTTCTGTTAGGAGCAATTGTTTATACAGAATCAAATTCTAAGCCTCAACTGACATAACTTCTTTTACCAGAGCAACCCAGGTTACACATGAATTCATGGCAAAAGACATTTAATTAAAACAGATTTGCAAAGTAAATAACCAGGAAATGAACCAGGCATTAAACACTTATAAGCATGCACTTTCAAACAAATGCCACCTCTCCCCTTTCCTACCTCATCAGATATTGCTACCCTTAACTACCAACTAACTCTCTGGTGAGGGTGGCTAGGTGGCACAGTGGATAGATAGTTCTGGAATCAGGAAGGCTCATCTTCTTGAGTTCAGATTTAGCTTCAGACACTGACTAGCTGTGTGGCCCTGGGCAAGTCATTTAACCCTGTTTATCTCAGTTTCCTCATCCATAATATGAGCTGGAGAAGGAAAATGGCAAACCACCCCAGTATCCTTTCCAAGAAAAGCTTAAATGGGATCACCAAGAGTCCAACATGACTGGAAAATGACTGAACAACAACCCTCTGGTCTCTTTAACACAATGGGAGAGACATACACCATTTCACTCATGGAGAGGTAATAGGGTTGAGTATGCATATATCAAATGCTAATGAGTTATTTCTCTTTCCATCTTACCGTAGCAGTGGAATATTAAACTCTTGGTACATACAATACCTGAGACCCTGGGCTATGACGTGAATTTTCATTTTAGTTTGTTTGGATCCAAGCCACCATGCCACTTCTAATCCATGCTGCCTGCTCTCCGGCCTCTACCTCCTTCCACTACTGGAACTTGAACTCCCACGCCTGGGATCCTGAGCACTGATGGGTAAAATTTCACCTCATTTTGCTCAGAACCAGGCTCCTATGCCACTTCATGGCCATTTCTAAACCACGCCAATAGGGGCATACCCTTGTCCCATTCCCAATTTGAGGTTGATTAAATGTTGTCTCTTCTCATCATGATATAATTTTGTCGAGGACAGGGATTGTCTTGTTTGCTTATTTTTGCATCTCCAAGGCCAGACACATAATAAGCACTTAATGTTTTTTTTTCTCCCATTCATTTAATACTTACACAAACACTGAAACTTCGGAATGTCTTGGGAATACTGGCTTCTCAGCAAAGCAACTGGATGAGCACTGAAACCTACTGGTGCCATCTTTCTGCCAAGTTTGAGCTTCCCACTTGACGCAAACCCCGCATCCAGAAGCAAGGTTACTAAGGTTACTCATGTCTCCAATAAGTAGCAACTTACCTTTCTGTCTCACTGCAGGGGGTGCTTCCTGCAACTGTGAGCCTTCTCAGAGCAAAATATGACCAACAACCACCAACAGGAATTTGATTTGTGCATTCCTGGTCAGAAGGAATGACCAGAAGGCTGGTCAGAAGATATGGATCATGGATACACATCTGAGGTGGAAGTAAAATGCTTGTTTAGCAGTCCCACAAAGTCCTCTGGTAGCCTTTATCTCATAGGACAGTATGAGTAAAGAGATATTGTTTCACAATCTATGTGTAGTGTGTGGTACCTTATATCTCTTTTTCTTTTCTCTCTCTTGCGGGTTCTTCCCCCAAACCATGCACTTATGCTAGTAAGTTGGATCCTCTGAGAGGCAGCTGCTACAGATACTCTCAAGATTCTAATGTTATGAGTAGATACTTTCTTAGTGCTGTAGCTCTTGAGCTTCCACTAGTGTATCTCATTAACAAATCAACCAGCTGATTCAATTAACTCTTAATAAAGCAATTTACTCAAAAGGCAAAGCAGGAACAGTAATTAATTATATAACATTTCCCCATAAAGCTAGGGCACACTCTTCCATTATTGCAGATAGTAGCCATTGGATCAAGTGGGCTCAAACTGAAGGTACTAAGATAGTGAGGGAACACAAGCAACCAAGGAAATTCACAACTCTGGAATTGCTTGCCTTAATGCTAATCTGGGCTGGGCTTTTCCTCTGCTTCTGAGCTGGGATAAACTTTTTCCTTGCTGGGGTAGTGCTGTACTCTTTCAGAAAGGGCAAGATACCCTTAGCCTGGGATTTGCAGAACTTGACTCTGCTTTTAGAGGTTTTCACATTCCGGGCAACAGATAACAGGGAAGACAGGTTCCACCAACTCATTCTTCTAGGTAGCAGTCCAAAAAAGTAGGCTCTCTCTTTCACTAGATTCTATGGTCCTTCCTAAACCAACCTTCCTGGTTCAGGGATGTGATCTCTTAGAAACATCACTCTGACTGACAACAACCAATAACTTACCAAATCTTCATTTCTAGTGGCTAAGCAATAACCAGGCAATGTATGTTTGTTCAGTAATCGCAAAACAGTTTGGGGGTTTATTAACTCTAAAGTTTTCTTGTTAGTAATATTCAAATGAACAGCTAGAAAACATGGAACTTGGCCACTTGTTGCCCTGACTAAATGTAGTGTTTCTGCAGACTCCTTTCTTGGTATTTTTTCCTATGTAAGCCACAATTTGCATAAAGGGCCTTTGCCCTTTTCAATCAGCAAAAATGCTCAAATGTAAAAGGGGGAGTAGTCAAGTCAGGCTTTGTTAAATGCAATAAGCACATATTAAGCACCTACTAAGTGCCAGCCACTGTGATAAGCAATGAGGATATAAAGAAAGACAAAATCCCTTTCCTCAGGGAATTCACAAGGTAAGGGGGCGACAATGGGAAAACATGTACCAACAAACTACATACAAGATAAATTGGAGATAAGCTCAGGGGGAAGGCACTAGCACTAAGGAGGTATAAGGAAAAACTTCTTGCAGAAGGCAGGATTTTAATTGAGACTTGATGGAAACCAATGATGGTTGAGACAAAGAAGAAGAACATTCTGGGCATAATGGGACAGCCCTTGTGAATGTGTGACATTAGGAGATATAGTGTAATATGCGAAGGAACAGCAACGAGGCCAGCACCACTGTATCAAAAAGTGAGGCAAATAAGGTTCTTAGAAGACTGGAAATGTAGGAAGGGACCGGTTTATGAAGGATGCTAAAATCCAAACAATATTTTATATCCTGAATCAGAGAGCCATTGAAGTTTATTAAGTGAGACACACACACACACACACACACACACACACACACACACACACACACGGTTAGACCTAGGATTCTGAAAGATCACTTTGAAAACTGAGTCAGGGGCAGCTAGGTGGCGCAGTGAGTAGAGCACAGGCCCTGGAGTCAGGAGGACCTGAGTTCAAATCAGCCCTCAGACACGCACTAGCTGTGTGACCCTGGGCAAATCACTTAACCCCAATTGCCCCTCCCCCAAAACAATAAATAGCTGTCTTTTACCTTGATATTTGCTACTTTGTACATTGATTAACTTTTCTAGAAGAGGTTCTTTTGGAGAGACCATTGACAGGAACCAAACCTAAATTTTGTCTTAGAGATTTTCTCTTGAGTTCTGCTCTGGGGTGGTATTTAATGAGCCATAGAATACAAACAAAGCTTGGTCTTCTCTCTTTAGAAATCAGGCTCTCCTGGGACTGAACCCACTCACTGTAAAATCAGAGCTTTTGTGGGAAAGGGTCCCCTGAGCTCTGAGTGACAGGTTGAACTGCTTAAATGGTGATGGAGATACAAGTTATGACTACTCCTGGGGGTTGGGTGAGGTAAAATGAAGATGGAGTTCATGGGAACTGAGTTGGTTGACCTTGGAAGTTGGGGTATTTAAAGGGGGAAGGGAAGGAGACAGAAGGAACACCCTGAATTCTAGACGATAGTAAGTGATGTTGGAGAAAGGAGAAAGTTAGATATCAGGGAGAACCAGAATATGAAAGTACAGTGACTGAGATCTAGGATGAAGGGATCAGCTAATAGAGCAGGGGTGGGCAGAGGAAGATAGGAACTTGGAAGGGAGGAGTCTTAAGAGAATGTTGAAAATTCAAGAAGTAGCAAGGAAAAGGGGTTTTGCTAAGGCAGGTATTGAATCTAAGTCCTAGGGTTCAGGGGAATAGGAGATACATATTTGCCAGTTATAGACCTGGGGTCAAAGTTTGATTAGAACTCCCTTAAATTAGCCTACAATCAATCAATAATAATTTATCAAGCATCTACTATGTGTCAGGCATTGCAGATACAAATACCAAAGAGAAATGGTCTAATTAGAATGATGACGTCCAAAACAGAACTAATCATCCCTCTTACTCATCCCCCTCTTTAATCTTCCTCTTCCAAACCTCTCTATTACATTTAGGGACACCATTATGCTTCCAGTCACACAGGCCAGAAACCTTGCTGTCATCTCTGACTCCTCATTCCCACTCACCCCACACATCCACTTTGTTACCAAATTTTGTCATTTCTACCTTTACAACATCATATATATATATATGTATATATATATGTTCCTTTCTCATACCCTATTTCATGTCTCTCTCTTCAGTCCAAGCCGTGTTCCACTAACCTGCTATAACAAATTTTCTAAATCATAAGTCTGCCCATGTCAACTCCATGCTCAATAATCTTTAGTGGGTCCCTATTACTTTCAGGATCAAATACAAATTCTCATTAGTATTTAAAGCCCTTGATAGCCATGCCACCACACCTTTCTGGGTTTATTATATTTTATTCCTATCCCTGCACTCTGTGATCCAGCCACACTGGCTTGTTTATGATTCCTTGAACAGTACTCTCTGACGGAATCCTAATAAAGCTCCTCCCAGTCCCAATATTTTAACTTCTTTATAGGCCCCACTGAACAGCAGGCCCACCGCACCTACCTAGCTACTCCCCCACCAAAGTCAATATCCTAACTTCTTCATATATGCCTCACTGCTCACTAGAACAAGAGGTGTGTCCATGAACTCGTATTTCTCACAGAACAACAGGCATGTCCATGTGATAGGATCCCAGCCACTGCCTCTAGCTAGCTACTGCTCCCACACCTGTTCCTTATACTTTCCACAGAAACAGCAGGTGTGTCCAAGCACCCAATTACAACCACATCCATCTAGCCTTAGACAGAATCACAATACTCAGCCAATCAGAAAGCAGCAGCACAAGGATGCCCAAGCAGGATGTGTACCCCAAAACAATAGAAGGGGCTTTCCCTAAGTAGGCCACCTGTGCAGTAACAGTAAAGAATTGACCTAGAGTAAACTTATGATGTAGAGAGGCTTATTTTAATATCATTACCATACATATGTACCCCCCACAATGGGTTTTTCTGTGTGCATTGTGGGTAATTGAATGCACAGTTCCACTGAGGCTGGGACTCCTCTCCTATTACCCAATCCCTTAACAAACCCCTCTTGCCTTTTTAATATTCATAATTTCTGTTATATAATTGCATCTTTACCCTATAAAAATCCAGCTTGCTTTCACTGAAATTGCTGGTTCCTCTTGGAACTTACCCCACTTCATGAGATGTATCAGCCTCAAACAATGCCTATACTTAGATTAGAGGTGGCCTCACTGAATTCTTTGAGACAGTTCCACCACAACACATCATGAAACCAAAACAGTTTTTGGCATCCCTGGGTGGGCAGAAACTAAACCCCAACACTCTCCATCTCCCTTTTCTGTGCTTTCCAAATGGCTGTCTTCTATTCTTGGAAGGTTCTGACTCCTGACGCCCCCAAAGACTCAGCTCAAGTTCTACCTTCCACAGAGGCCTTCCTCAGTCTCCCCTACTGCTCGTCCGTTTCTTCTGAGATTACTTTCCATTTACACCGTATATAGTTTTTGTGTATCTAGTTATTTACATGTTTCCCTTCACTCCCTTACTCCTTCAGAGTAGAGACCATTTTTTGCCTTTGTATCCCCATTGCAGGGCATATATTAAGCATTTAATAAATGCATGCTAATTTAGAAGTATGAAGGCCCAGTGCTGATGGAAGGAATGCTCCAGGTGGAGATTCAATTTTAGAAAGATGTTTGGAACACTGAGTTGGAGGAAGCTTATCTAAGAGGCAAGCCTGTTAAGGGGGCAGGGTAGGCCAAGGCCCTGTGACAAGTAGCCTGTTGGAAGAAAGGCTAAATAGTTAAAGTACAGGGATAAAGAGTGGTCAAAGTAAAGGCATTTCCTCAGAGGAGAGTAGTCCAGTTCAGTTACAGAATAGATCATAATAGAAAGTCTTCAGTGTCTATTGCTGTGAATGAATTGGATTGCTTTATGAAGAAAATCTCTCTCTTGGCCTTGAGGAATTGACACATAGGAATGCTACTTATAAAACCTGAAGGGACCGAGGGACAGTTTTTGGACTACCCTTCCTCATTCCTGGTTTTTGTAGACTCTATTGCAAAGGAAATTACGTATTTAGAAATCCATCTCCTAATTTGAGGCTAAAAATGGGCAATTAACCTTTAAAGGTCCCTTTGAGCTCTAAATATATGCTCTTAAACATTTTGGTACATTCCTTTTAGGGGAGGGGAAGGAGGCATACATCACTTCTTCCTACCCCACAATTGGTAGGACAAGGGAAACTGCTCTCTCGAATACCAGGCAAAGTTCTTAGGAGGAGGTGAGATGGAGGGAACTTAGACCCGTGATTTCAGTCGGGTAGGGAACTCCCGATGTGGGACATCCGTCCAGCCACAAAGCCATATCAGCAATTCCTCTGCAACTTAACGTATTAATAGAGTGGCCTGGGACCCTTCGAAGTAAAGTTTATTGAACACTCAGGAGGCCAGTGTATGACAGAAGCAGCACTTGAACCCGAGGCCTTCTGGAAGGCTTCCTCGGCTCAAATTTTCAAGTTCAGGGAGAAGAGTAAATAGTTTCTGTCTTTCAAACAGCAGGCTTTTAAATAACCAGCTGCAGAAAATGAAGAAACAAGTTGGTATGATTTGTATATTTCTACCACAACTCTGCAGCTGAAAACACACAACCCAACCCTTCCATTTTTCTCTATGACTACAGGTGCAGCTGGGTCCTCGCTGTTTGCCGGAACTGTTGGCAGGACGAGAATCTAAAGGTTCTAATTACAGCAGCCCTCAGCCCCCACTCCCGCTTATCTACCCTATAGATAGATTTGCTTTTCGATTTTAGAGCTGAAGTAAACTGTGGGGCTTTTTCATTTGCAAATCCAGCCCCGGGAACTCCCAGGGAACTTCACCCGGATTTTTTAGAAGCATAAAACCAGGTTGAGGCGTTATAGGGGCCATGTCTCAGCCCCGGGAGGAAAGAATCAGTCATAAGTGGAACCGCCTGAGGTTTTAAGGCAAGAGTGAGGGATTTGGGGCCGAAAGACGTAAGTTTGAACTTTGTCACTTGACCAGTCCTGTGATCTTGGGCAAATATCTTCCCTAGGAATCAGTTTCCTCATCTCCAAAATGAGGAGTTTGTTTTGTGGGGCGTGTGTGTGTGTGTGTGTGTGTGTGTGTCCCCTCTACAGAGGTTCCCTTTCAGCTTCAACTTTTCTGATTTTGTAATTAGCAGTAAAAATAATTACAGCTAGCATCTACATAGCGCTTTAAGGTTTGCAAAGCGCTTTACATGTTAGCTCCATTTGTAACATTGGGTACTCTGTTCCCCTAAGTGTTGGGAACTCGAGGTTAGAGCGCCGCTCTGGAGCCACACGTTCTCCTCTGCTTCGGGGCAGACAAACTTTGGGAAGGGGTGGATATGGAGAGGGAGAGAGAGGGCAGCTAAGCGAGGCTACGCATAGAATTATCATCCCCACCCCACCCGACCCCAGCTCTCTAGAATCAGATTGCCGGGCGTACGCGGCACCTCCAGGTCAGCCCCTAGGCTGGAGTCAGTTGACCCGTCTTCTCTTCCCGAAAGAAGACTGGCACGCATTTGAGGCTGAAAGAGAGCCCCTTAAGAGATCTTCTTGGGTGTCAGGCGCCAGAAGGGAGGTTCCTGGGGGTCCAGAAGCGGGGAGGCGGTCTCTAATTACCATAGGCTCCTCTCTTCCCACCTGCTCTTGGAGACCCGGGCTTTTTCCGAACGGGCTCTGCAAAGAGCACCTACTGTCTGGAAGGACCAGGTAGTTGGGGGGGCGAGGGTGGAGAGTGGGGAAGGGAGATAGAAACAAGGCTGTCAGCAAATCTAGGGAGTAGGGGCTGGGAGGATGGGGTTGGAGTGAATCACAAATCAGTCGGGAAGATAGTTCCTAAAAGGAAGCTGAAGTGTGTGTGTGTGTGTGTGTGTGTGTGTGTGTGTGTAAAATCCCCTATGACTGGAATGTTCTTCCTCATCTGCACTGTTTATTTTCTGGTTTCCTTTAAGCTCAACTCCCATCTTCTCCAAGAAGCCTTTCGCAGTCTCCTTCACTGCTTTGGCTGCTAATGCTTGTCCTTTCAGATTACCTTCTATTCTGTATAATGTACCTAATTATTTACATGTTGTCTTCCCCATTAGCATGTACCTTTTGACATGGGTGAAAGTTGCAGAGACAAAATTAGGTTTGGTGTAAGGAAAAAGTTTTCCAGTAATTGGAGCTATCCCAAATTGACCACCTTGGGAGGTAATGAGTTTTTCCTTACTGGGGATCTTTGAGTGGATGCTAGCTGATGACATGTTGAAGGTGCTGTAAAGGGGATTCTTGTCCAGGTGTAACTGGACTAGAGTTCCTTTTCAGTTCTGAAATTCTAGGATTCCATTATATATTCAAGATAATATTCAACATCATTAGTAGGCTTAGGGATTACAGGACTTAGTCTTTTCCAGGTCCTGGAAGAAGTTACCTTTCTCTTCTTGTGGTGGTTTCTGTAGCACTCTTTATCTCTTCTCTGTAAAAGGGACTTACACTGTTGCTACTGAAACATTTTTCTTAAAGTACACATAACTTTTTGTAAGTAGGATCGTGGAAATTAGAATTGGATGGGATCTTAGAGATCATCTATCCTCTTTTTACATATGATGAAACCTTAGAGAGAGGTTAAATGACTTGTCCCTAGGTCGAACAGAAAGTAAATCATAGAGCCTGAATTTCAGTCCTGGTCTTCTGATCATAAATCCAGAGCTCTTTCCAGTACACCCTATAGCCCTCATGAATATTTCAGGGTATATGCATGTAACTCATCTACCATATGTATAAATCTGAGGTATATGATTTCATTTGAGCCAAGTTAGGTGTTCACAGCCATAAACCATAAAAGGTGAAGCTGTGGATTGGGTGGGAAAGGGTAAGATTCCCTCAATCTCACTAATGGTCTGGGGAGTACCCTTTTCTAATTAGACATCTTTCAGATGCTAACATAGAAAAAACCATTACATGCCTTGAATTTAGTTTTGGTTGAGGGAATACAATGAGTATTTAGGTGTAGCTAGTGACTGGGAAAATGTTGAATATTTCAGCTACGAATACTAATGGATTGAAAGTTGGACAGTATGGACTGGTAAACAACTTTTCATCTTTTTCTTTGACAGGCTGGCAAAGAAGAGAAACTTGGAGGAAGTATCACTGTTGAGATGCCTACCATTAATGCTATTATGATTATACAACTCTGTGTCCTTGTAGCTGCATTTCCAGCTCAGTACTTGCTTTCTCAGTGGTGTAGAGCTGATTCTACTCAAAGCCTTCAAATAGTAGAGAGGTAGGATTCCTTATTATCTTTTTATCATTAGGCTTTTTCTTTAATACTTAGAAAAATACCCACCCATTTTCTGTACATGTTATTTGTAGCCAACTCTCAAATCGACTTTAAAAAGGTTGTCTTGCAATTTACTTGGCAAGAAATATTTATGGGCTGCCATTATTCCCTCTTGATCAGTACACTGGCATTTATTTCCCCAGTAAAATATCATTAACTTTGAAAATGAAAGCGTATACTTTACACAGTAGTAGAGAGGTTTCCCAAGATATCCCAAAAGAAAATGTAACTATCTTACCAAAGGAAGACTTTATCTTTCTGAAAGGGAAAATAACACACAATTTGTATGTTCCAGGAATGTAATTAACTTTTAGTGTTACATTTACTTTGGAGCGTCATACTATATTTAACAGCCAAACATCTAACCTAAAGTAGTATTCAGATGGTAACAAGATCTTTTTGTAACTAAAAAATCATCCAGAAATAGCCCTCAGCAAAGCATAGTTAGTGTACTAGTTTTATTGTGCATACCTGCTCTAACCCTGGATGGACTGAGGGTAATTTAGGTTCAATATTGGAACAAAGTGAAACATTCATATGTCATTAAACAGCTAATTAAAAAATTACTTAGCCATAGTGGAAAGATATTCATTAAGGATAGGAACCGAGGACACATCAAGTTCATTCAGCTTAGCAAACCTCCCTTGCCTCTAAATTACCCATTGTGATCCACCAACCAAACCTTGGAGTGTCCCTGGAGTTTTTCATGGCTACTTTATACTGAGGTTATGAGGAAGTGATATCAACGGTTTGAACCTTCAGTCTTCTGAGCTAACCAAGTTTTGAAGAAAGTCTTAATATCTTTTAAGAAAAAACCAGAGTAACTCACATGGGGGAAGAGTTTAAGATATTGTCCTTTGACCCAGAGATACCATTGCTAGGCCTATACCCCAAAGAAATCAAAGAAAGATTAGGTCCTATATGTACAAAAATATTATAGGCCTTTTTACAAAACCTAGAAACTAAAGGGGTACTGATCAATTGGGGAATCAACGATGAGAGAAATTACTTTTCTCTTATATTAATAACCAATTAACATTGGGGAGATCCAGGGTTTTTCCCTTTTTATTTCCTCATTCAAAGCCCAGTCCCTGTGAAGGACATTACTGATAGGTGAGATTGTCCACATCCTCTGGGTACATACTTCTTCCCCATGCAACTAGAACACTTTACAAGGAGAATCTAATTTAGGTGAATTCTGTTCCATTGTGTTCTACTCTGACAAGACTAGGTGGATTTTGCCTAGGTTGCTGGAGTCAGGTGGTCAGAGATAGTTTCTTTATCCAAGAGTGACAGGATCAGAGTCATGTCTCCTAGCCCCTCATTAGAATAAGCCCACCTGTCATTATAATGAACATTCTCTCATTAATTGTTAACCAATTAGAGCTGACTTCTGCCAGGAACACTTAACTCTCCAAGGGTATATAAGCATTGAGTGGGCCCCATGACTTGTCTTTGGTTTCTGAAAGTGCCACTGACCACATTTTATCAGTTATTTGCTAGCCATAATTAATAAAATGATTGCTAACTACCCAGAAATTATTTCTCTTGGACTTTTCATAGGTCACACTGAACTAAATTATGACATATGAATGTAATAGGATACTACTGTGCTATAAGAAATGATGTGAAATTATTTCAGAGAAAATTGAGAAGACACATGAGCTGATTCAGAGTGACGTGAGCAGAATCAGGAAAACAATTTCTAACGTAACGTCATCTTTGTAAAAGCAAACAATTTTGAAGAAATTTTTAAGAAATCTAATTAACACAATGGTTAACCATGATTCTAGAGGATTTGCAATGAAAACTACTCCTCTTAGTTGCCAATACTTAATGTCAATTTAAGAAACAACATGAATACTCATCATGGAATTATGAACCAAGTACAGTTGGGCAGGGAAGTAGGATAAAAGAAACTTTGCCATTTTCTAGGTTGTCCTGATCTTGATCTTTAAGACATGAATTCATTTTTTTTGAAACATCGTGGCCATATTCTAGAACTTCATATAATTGTGTTGCAATCTAACTACAAAAACACATTTCAAATCCAAACACAGATACACAAGACTTTTAGGTTCTTCTATACTGTTGGAAGACAGGAATGGCATAGTTGGAATTATGTAATTGTTTTGATCCACATAGAAAGCAGGAAAGCAGTGAACACTGAATTTCAGAGGTGCATTATTGGCCCAGTAGATGTGTGTTTTACCTAGAAATTATTTGGAAAATCATTCAGAAAAGTCATCTTTTAAGTTATAATTCTTTTACAATGAGTCCTCTTTTTCCATTAGCATAATAATGTTAGATATAGGTTCCTTTACAGAAAAAAAAATTGTCTCTAAGATGTAACTCAGAGAAATGCAGGAAATCTTTTAAAAAGGACAAAAGTTTTAATTCTCTGATGAAACAAATATCCACAAGTACCCAAGACCTTACTTGGATAGGACAGGGCACAGTTTAAGCTGTATTCCCTCTTATACATGTGAACACACTAGAGCTGTGCCATAATTCAGATTTTTCAAATAGCCCCTGCCTTTTCTCTTTGGAGACAAAAGTTATAGGCATGTAACCTAGATTTTTTTTCCTAAAAATCATCTTTTATTAAGAATATCTAATATTGCATTCAAATATTTATGGCAAAATGATGCAGCAGAATTTAACATTGCAGATACCACCGCTTTTTTCCTGACTAAATCCTATTTTGCACATATCATTTCTGTATGTTATTTAAAAAAACTTGCATACAGAGCATATACCTAACCAAGGAACCAGTAGTCTACCACACCTTTTCAGGCTATTGTAGCAATAGGTTTCAATTTTAATAGTTTGTCTGAAAGTACCAGCTGCACGGTGTTCCTTGAAGAAAACCTGCACAGGTTTTACATATACCTGCATATGTTGACCATATACTTCACCATGTTTTAGCTCTGCTTAAGTTTTAAGAAAACTAATTTTATTATTAACATAGCAAAACCTCATTATGAATATATGTTCAAAACTATAATAAACATGTTTTAGCTCGCAAATAATTTGAAAAGTTTATCAATTTTTCTTTGTGTTTTTGTCTTATGCTACGTATATTACCTAAATTTTGTATTTATCCTATGTACACAGATTTTTTTGTTCAACTGAATGTCTCCTTTCAATGTTAGTCCATTCACATTTCTATAGTTATACTTTTTTGTGTATACTGTTCTCTTAGTTCTGCTCTTTACTTTTTAGGATTTTGTCTTTCCATGTACTTTTCTCTTACATATATTTATTCAGCCATTCTTCAGTTGTTGGGCATGTGCTTCCAGTTTTCTACATAGATAATAGTTGAAAATGTTTTTTATAGGTAATTAAAACTAGACATCCTTAGAGTACATTTCCTAGTAATGGACAACTAGGTCAAAAGGTCTGATCAGTTTCATATAGTAATTCTCATTCTTTACTGTCAATTTGCTATCCAAAAAAACTATACCAATTTTTGATTTTCATGGCAGTATGAATGTACCTGTTTCCCTATAGTCTGTCTAGGATTGTTTTGGCACTTTTAATTACTTTTGCCAATATAATGACTAGGCAGTGATATTGCCAAGTTGTTTTAATTTATATTTTCCTACTTGTGATTGAATATTTTGTGTTATTATTTACAGCTTGTACCCCCTCTTCCATAAACTGTTCATATCCATTGTAGACAGAATGTTTCTCTTATAAATGGACACAAATTCCTCATAGATTTTGAATGTTAGGATTTAATCTTTGGGAACCCCCCCCTTTTAAACAATCAGTTTATTGAATTTTCTTTTCATGTTGGCTATATATTTTTTGTTTTATAGATTTAAAAAAATTATGTGCTTATTTAAACATTTAGGAAGGAAATTACTGTGTGTAGGAAAGATAGAAAGTTTAGATAAGGCTGTCCCTACCCTTATGGACGACACTTGTCCTGAATAATTTCTTCCCTCTGTTCAATAGGCAAAAAGAAATTTTTGAGTCAAAATAGCATTCATTTTATTCCAACTCATGGACTGCTCCCACTCCCTATGTGTAACTTCATTAACTTAAGAAATCATTAACTCCATAAAACCTGCAAAAGTTTTTTTTCTTTACTATGCCTACTTTTGCAACTATATGCTAACTTAAAACAATATTTTTGTTTCAGGTTAATTGGCTACTGGAACAATTTTAGATGGTCATACCTGGGTCAGAATGCACGGACCAGATATTTAAAGCCCCAGATGGTAAAGAAGAGGTAGGGCATAATTATGCTAATAAGCTTGTTCTGAGATAAAAATGAAAATAATTACAGAATACTATTTCAAACTGATGACTGCCTTCCTCAAACATATACTTTCTTGAACCTTGTGATCAAAAGACAATTATTTTGCCTAAGAGAGTTAGTATAAAAATGAGAATGCTGGGAAAATTCTTTTCTTGTCTCTTTTCCATAACTTTGAACATTCAACTATGTAGCATAGGCTTAATGCAGACTAAAGTAAATAATGTAGCATATTAAAAATAGAGGTACTTATTCTTGATTAAGATAGTAAATAAGGTCATCTTCATAGCATTTTGTAACTGTTAATGCATTTTCATATTGTACTTGATATCATAGTGATTACAAGTCTTCTCTTCTAGGCTGTAAGTTCCATAAAAATAGGAATCATGTCTCAACCATCTTTGTTCATATCATAGCTCCATCAGCACAGTGCTTTAAACACAGAAAATTCTCAAATTCTTTAAAAAAAATTGAATTTTCACCATTTGGTTTAAGGACAGCTATGTTAGTGGTAGTGATAAAGGGTATGGCAAAAATAATAAACTCCTCTTTTTACAACTGGGGCAAAGCGGATATCATTGTACGGTACCCCTCACACCCCTGCCCCAATACCATAGGTCTCAAATGAAAATAGTAGAATAGAATAGGGACCTTTGAGGAAAGTAACAGCACAAATTTTATAAGTTGAATAAGGATTGTGCCTGACCCTAGACTTGTTTTGTATAAGTAAGGGCAAAGAAGTCAGCCTATTCAACTAATTAGAATTTGAAATTTGAAAGCCTAATTTTGAATTCCTCACTCAGTAGTTAGAAGTATCGCCCATGGAAGTAGATCTTGCCCCATTTTATAATTGAGGGCAAAGAGGAGTTTGCTAATTGACAAAAAGAGAAAAGAGAAGAGTTGGGTTCTAAGTCTGAATGAATCTTTTTTCCTTTAAGCCTCAGTTCAGGCGCCACTTCTTCCTTGAAGGCCTCTCTTGTCTCTCTTCATCTTACTCCCCGGCTGAAAGTGTTTTTTTTTTCTTTCTCAGCTTCTCCTAGACTCAGGGGTGGGGAACCTGTGGCCCTCTAGGTCCTTAAGTTCAGCCCTTTGACTGAATCCAAACTTGAAGTATCCCCACCCCTGGATCTAGATCTTTCCTTTACCCCATGACACTGTCATAGGATTTAAAACTGAAAAAAAAAATAGTAATAACCTATTCGAAGGTTAACTCTCTGCAGTTCCTTCCAGTTCTGAGATTTGGTGATTCTGTGGTTTATGTATGTATACATTGTGTTTTCCATGTAGATTGTAAGCTTCTTGAGGGTACATACTGTCATTTGGCATCTTTGTATCTCCAGTGCTTAGCCTTGTACAAACAACAACAACCACAACAACAGGTATTTAGTAAATATTTGTTGAATTGAATACCTAAGTAAAGAGAAAAGAAAATTTTGGAAATAATAGGCATTTGACTTTTTTCAAAATTTGTAGATCATATTTGCTAGCATTAATACAAATAGATTTACATTGGTTTGTCAACCAATCAATCAGCTGAGTCACACAGTTCAACAAGTAACCATTCAGGGGCCTTAAACACCCTTTTTCATCAGTTATTCTGAAACTTAGTTTCTCATAAGCTATTCTGAAACCTGTTTAGAGGCTTACCTGGAGAAAGGAATGTAAAAATGAGTCAAAGAATTTCAAGAGATGGAAGAGAATCTTGAAGTTTATATAGTCCCACCTACACCCGAAAAGGAATTCTTTCTACATTCTCTCTGTAAAGTCTCTAGTAGAAGACCACCCGCGAGTGGGAACCTATTAACCTCTTCAATTAGTCCACTCTACTTTTGAAGACCTCTTATGGTAATGAAATCTTTCTACTTGTTAGGAAGCTAACATCTGCTTCTGGCAACTTTCACCCAGTAATAATCATTCTGCTCTCTGGGGCCATGAAAGGCAAAAAAGAAGAGAATGAAGTGTCAATAGGATAACAATATAAACTGACATCTTGAGATCAGTCACTATGGCTAAACTGTTCACTGTGTTATATTTTGTATTCTAAATACAGGTTGCCCCCAGATCTTAGAGGCTGAACAACTACTGTTAAAAGGAAACATATGGATAACACTAAAAAATGGTTATACAAAATGGTTCCATGAAAATTAATGATTTCAAGTTGATTAAAAAAAAAACTTAACTGGCCTCTTTAAATTTCATTATTCTGGTTTTAGTTTCCCTCTATGGTATGCCATTTCCCTGCCATCATTAAAGTAATATAAGTAATCGTAGGTTATATTCAGGTATTATATAAGCCAGATTTTGGGTTATATTTATATAATTTGTACTATATCAATTTGAATATTTCGATACTTCCATTTCATTCACATTCTTTTCACCCACACAGATAACATCTCCCCAACTTAGCAGTTGATGGTCTTTGATTATTGCTGGGGCTGAAAAACTCCTCACTCTGTCTCCATTTGGGAGCGTACCTCTAGGAATTTAGCCAAGCTGGGTGCTCAAACAACAACAGGCTTTTTCATTTCCTGACTTGTATTTGAAATCTTGTTAGTTTCACAAGACCAACTAGAACTTGAGCTCAGTTACACAGCCTTTGAGGACACTGGGTCAGCACCTCCATGCCTCGATCATATTGTTATCAGAATAGGGTTCCTTTAGTAGTGGCTTAAAATTACACATACATACGTACACACGTGTATGTATGTGTATATGCTATATAAAAACAAAATGTATATATTAGTGTATACATACATATATATCTTTAAATCTACTTTCTTGGGATGTGTCTGCTGTGTCAAAACAAAATGTGTCTGTATACACACACATATACATACACACACATACATATACACACACATCTCAAACCTATCCCTTCCTGGTTTTGTCAGAAGAAAATGTGTGTGTGTGTATGTAGCTACATGTGGGTATACACACATCCCAACAAATATCTAAATGCTTTCCTGGGTAAGCACATTTTCCCCAAAATAATTAAAATTACTTAATTGCAACCACTTTCTCCTTTTGTAGTTTGGTATGTTAAAAGGAAGGATGTGTATTTTTAAACAATTTCATACTGCCTTAATCCATTCTGTTTAACTGGAGCTTTCTTACCTTTTCTTGTCTTCTTCATTTACTACATTGTTTAATCATTGTTGATACTGTACTTTTGGCTCACTTTGTTCACTATGCACCACTCATTTAAGTCTTTTCATGGTGAATTCTTTTTCAGATGTCAGTCTATTTTTTAATACCAAAAGTTCCATTTTAACTAATCAGAATTTGTGTAAATATTGACTTACTCAATACCATTTTCCAGAGAGTAGTATTTAATTTCTATAAAACAGCCAGAGAAATAGCAGCTGCTCATGGTTTGTGTGTCAAGGAGCTGGGTAAAGCAGAGGGCATGTTTTCTAAATACATATAGCTCAAGTTAAAAATGAGAATTTGTTTCTACCTTCCTTCAGGTATCTCTTAGTTAACAGTATTTTTCTGCTGGTTAGAAATGTTATGGTTTTGGTATTCTAGCTGGGACAGTATCAGTTAAAATTATAATTTTTAAAAGACTCTTCATCTTCAGAATCTTAAAAGCTTCCTCCTATGTTCATGTTGTTCAGTCATTTCATTTGTGTCCAACTCTTTGTGACTCCACTTTGAGGTTTTCTTGGCAAAGATACTGGAGTGGTTTGCCATCTCCTTCTCTAGCTCACTTTACAGATGAAGAAACTGAGGCAAACAGGGTTAAGTGACTTGCCCAGGATCACAGAGCTGGTAAATGTTTGAGGCCAGATTTGAACTCAGGAAAATGAATCTTCCTGACTCCAGGACTGGCACTCTATCCACTGTGCCACCTAGCTGCCCTTATGTTCACATGCCCTTCGCTTATTAAGTGGGGTTTCTAAAGAAACAATACAATTGCCACAGGAGTTGTGATGGGAGCTACAGTATATATACTCTGGCATTTTCTCCAGTGGAAAATGGGTTTTATGAATGGGTTCAAGGTTGCTGATTCCATGCATACCCCCTGAATGCCACAGTTCTGCCCTCTAACAGGAAGCACCCTATGTGCCCACATACACTTCAATCGCTAATATAACTTCATTGCAGCTCTTCCCATCTCTGTGTGTCTGGTTATTACTATGTTTCTGCTTTCTCTGCCAGAAGAGATACGAGAAGTTCTTGAAGTCTGTAAGCTTCTGCCATTCATCATATCTCATCAATGGTATGCTTGCAGAGCTACTCAGTTTCTGAAATTTTTGGAGTTTAATTCAGAAACTGGATAATGTGAATCACCATCAAGAAATAGTTCATGAAGTATCTTTCCCTTTTATAGACATAAAAGCTACAAGCAACCTTTTTTTTTATTAGAATGACCATGGAGATGGTCTATAGATAATTTCATCCTAAAATTCTACATTCAGCAATTGAATATCTGAACTTAATCTTGAAGACTGAGAATAGTTAGGGCTGGGAATGATAAACTCTACATTAGGAATAGTATAAGTCATTGAGTATCCATAATGCATTTTATGTTGCTTTCCATAGTCTCTTTTAAATAAGCTTACTTTTAAATCAATTGCATATTCGTACTGGTTTGTTTTTATCCTTATAATAAATGAGTCTACATCTTTTTCATTCCAGGAACTGGTACAATGAAGATGAAGAATATATCCATGCTTACTTTGCAGGTATTGGGCCAGTCAGAAAATTGGCATTAAAAAAATTCTATATCCTCTCTCTTCATGATCAACAGGAAAAACAGGAAATTAAACATATTTCAATCCTTACTGCAGTACAAAATGTTTTGTACAGTTGGTGCTAAATTGAGCATGAAGTGAAACATTTTTCCCCTCTTGATTACATTGTATTTACTTGGGCGGGGGTTATTTATTTTGGATTGTTGCCTCAATTTTTCTCATTGGGATTATAATAGATATGATTCATCATCAAAGCAAAAGATATCTAAAAGCCATCTTTGCAAAACTCTAAAACTCATTACTGTACACATTTTAAGAGCAGGTTTTAAAAAGGAATACCTGTAATGAAAACACTAATTTCTAAACAGCAGCCTCGTAAGTTGTTAAATTTATCAGGATACAGATGCATATAATGACCACAGTAAAAACTAAAGAATGGCCTTTGAATGTAAAGTGTAGAATGGTTTGTGCTCAGTTATCTGTGGAACAGAGAATAACTAACATCAATAGTGACATAGAACATATGAAGGATAATGTACATAGATCTTTAGAAATATTTCACATTTAGGATAGAATAATTTAAAGTTGTAATAGCCTAGTAATGACTTTATGTACTAAAGACATTTGAGCGCACTACTTGAATTACTTTACATTGTCCCTTAACAGAACTGTCCTTAATTTGAGACACTTTAGCTGGGATGTAGCAAAGCTTACAATAATTTATCTCCTGAAGTTATGATGTTTCACCATACTACAAGAATAGTTTCCCCTCCTTGGTCCACAAGTCCTTATGAAGTCTGCAAATGACCTCCTTCTAGGGCTACAAACTCCACTCCTGCCTTCTTGGATAAATAAGACCAGACCTCTAATACTAAATAAAACCCACCTTTGAAAACTTCACCTCTTCCTATCATCATTAACAACCCTTCTTGTTTCTCTTCTAACTCAAAGAGCTGTGGCGGAGGGAGAAGATGGTGAGGATAATAACCAAATTGGAAGGACAGGCTCGTTTTTTTTGAGACTAATCTTTAAAAAACAGTAACAATGGCAAACAAAACCCTTACTGGAAAGGATATGACCTGGGATGGGATGCCTATGGGAGGGGATCAGGGATTTTTTTTTAGGAATAGGGAAAAGGGGGTGGAGCCAAGATGGCAGAGAAAATCCCTAGCTCTCTCCAGTTTCCTCCAAATACATTTAAAATAATGCCTCCCAACAAATTCTGGAGCAACAGAACCCACAAAAGGACAAGGTAAGACAATTTGGAAGGTCGGCAGGAGAGGTCTTGAGGGGAACACAAGTCAGTGCAAGCTGCGCCAGCACAGATTAGGCCTTAGCAAACTAAGAGTAGGTCTTGGGAGCGACTAAACCAGCAGCTGCTTCCAGAACTCCCAGCCCACAGACGTTAAGGGGGTTGGATCGCTGGTCAGGAGATCACAGGGATCCGTCTGCTAGCACTGGGAGGATGCCTTTGTTGCATTGCTCATAGCTTGGGTCTTGGTCACAGTCCCGGGGTCAGGAGGAGCACTAGCACACCAGTGCTTGTGGCTGCAGGGGAATGGGGACTGTGGTCGGCACGTTTATGGTCACTCACAGACCAGAGCACACGCCAGCAGAGTAGTAAACATACCTCTCCTTAATCATACCATTTTGGAAGAAGTGAAAGCTTACAGACTCCCAGACCTAGATCTGAAAATAGCTGCACAAAACCCCTGAAGCTTGGGAAAATGCGCCCTCTACCCTAGAAAGCAGAGCCCCACTTTAAAAGAGTAAAAGTCAAGAAATAGGCTGGAAAAATGAGCAAATAACAGAAAAATTCTAACTACAGATATCCCTTCTGTATCACAGGGGTTACAGGCTTAGTACCCCCATGATCTGGAAAATCCATGTAAAAATTTTTTTTTGCCCTCCCTTTGTACCAGAGAAGAAGTCTGAATTTTTTGTTTTCTTTTATGGGGTGTTTACAGTATTTTATTGTAAAATTTGGGTTAAGTATTTGGTCACAGGCTCTGTGTTGTCTGCTGGCCTTCATGAGTCATCTGTGGCTTCTGCAAAACTCCCCCCAAATTCCCATTTAATTTCTTATGGTTACCTGTGATATATTGAAACTGCAGTGGGAAAAGTCATGATGTGGAAGAGATAACTGTATAGAGAGTTACTATGGTGACAAGGAAGATCAAAACACACACCCAGAAGAAGACAACAAAGTCAAAACTGCTGCATCCAAAGAAATAAAAACATGAATTGGTCTCAGGTTGTGGAAGAGCTCAAAAAGGATTGTAAAAATCAAGTAAGAGACTTAGAGGAAAAATTGAGAAGAGAAATGAGAGTAATGCAAGAAAGTCATGAAAAAAGTGTCAACAGCTTGGTAAAGGAGGCACAAAAAATATGGAAGAAAATAACACCTTAAAAAACAGAACAGGCCAAATGGTAAAAGAGGCACAAAAATTCACTGAAGAAAAGAACTTAAAAATTAGAATTGGGAAAGCAGAAGTTAATGAGACATCAAGAAAGGATAAAAAATTTAAAAATGAAAAAATAGACGAAAATGTAAAATATCGCATTGGAAAAACAACTGACCTGGAAAACAGATATAAAAGAGACAATTTAAAAATTACTGGACTACCTGAAAGCCATGTTCAAAAAAAGAGGCTAGATATCATCTTTCAAGAAATTATTAAGGAAAACGGCCTTGATATTCAAGAGTCAGAGGGAAAAATAGAAAATGAAAGAATCCACTGATCATCTCCTGAAAGAGAAGCCAAAATGAAAAGTCACAGGAAAATTATAGCCAAATTTCAGACCTTTCAGATCAAGGAGAAAATACTGCAAGCAGCAAAAAAGAACAATTAAAATATCATGGAGCCACAATCAGGATAACACAAGATTTTGCAGCCTTAAAGGATTAGAGGGCTTGGAATATGATATTCCAGAGGGCAAAAGAGCTAGGATTACAACTAAGAATCACTTATCCAGCAAAGCTGAGTATAATTCTTCAGGGGGAATAGTGGAAATTCAATGAAACAGAAGATTTTCAAGTATTCCTCATGAAAAGATCAGAGCTAAATAGAAATGTTGACTTTCTAATGCAAAACTCAAGAGAAGCGCAAAAAGGTAAACAGGAAAGAGAAATCATAAGGGTTTCAATAAAGTTAAACTGTTTTCATTCCTATATGGGAAAACGATATTTGTAACTCTAAAAACATTTTTATGACTAGGGCAGTTAGGAGGAGTATACATAGAGGGCATGAGCATGAGTTGAATATAATGGGATGATTATCTAAAAAAAATTAGAGATGAGAAAGATGAATGCATTGGGAGAAGGGGAAAGGGAGTGATGGAATGGGAAAAATTTTCTCTCATAAAGAGGCACAAAAGAGCTTCTACAGTGGAGGGGAAGATAGAGGAGGTGGGTGGGTGTGAGTGAACCTTACTCTCTTCAGAATTGGCTCAAAGAGGGAGTAACATACACACTCAGTTGGCTATAGACATCTGTCTTACCCTACAGGAAAGTAGGTGGGAAAAGGAATAAGAGAAGGGGGAAGATGATAGGAGGGTGGGTTGGATAGATAAAAGAGAAGCAAAACACTTTTGAGGATGGATAGGGTGAAAGGAGAGAGGAGGATAAACAGGAGGGAGAATGAAATAGGATGGAGGGAAATACACAGTAATCATAATTGTGAAAAAATTTTAACTAAGTTTCACTGATAAAGACTTCATTTCTCAACCATATAGAGAACTGAGTCAAATGTATAAAAATAAGAGCCATTCCTCAATTGACAAATAGTCAAGGGATATGAACAGTCAATTTTCAGACAAAGTAATCAAAGCGATCTATAATTATATGAAAAGATGCTCTAAATCACTATTGATTAAAGCAATGCAAATTAAAACAACTCTGAGTCACCGCCCCACAGTATCAAATTGGCTAATATAACAGAAAAGGAAATAACTAATGTTGGAGTGGATGTGGGAAAATTGAGACACTAGTGCACTGTTGGTGAAGTTGTATACTAATTCAACCATTTTGTAGGGCAATTTGGAACTATGCCTGAAGGGCTATAAAACCATTTGACCAAAGATTACCAATACTATGTCTGTATACAAAAGAGATTAAAAAAAACAAAACAAAAAGGAAAAGGAGTTATATGTACAAAAATATTTATAGTAGCTCCTTTAATGGTTGCAAAAAACTGGAAATGGAGAGGATGTCCATCAATTGGGGAATGGCTGAACAAGTTGTTGTATATGATTGTAATGTAATACTATTGTGCTATAAAAATGATGACCAGGATGCTGTCAGAAAAACCTGAAAAGATTTACATGAATTGATGCAAACTTAAATAAGCAGAACCAGGAGAACACTGTACACAGTAACAGCAATATTGTACAATGATCAACTGTGAATGACTTAGCTATTCTCAGCAATTCAGTGATCCAAGACAATGCCAAAGGACTTCTGATGAAAAATGCTAGGTATCTAGAAAAAGGACTGATGGAGTCGGAACGCAGATTGAAGCATACTTTTTATTTTTCTTGGGGTTTTTTTTTGGTCTGTTTTCTTTCACAACATGACTAATATGGAAGTGTTTCCCAGGACTGCACTTGCATAACCTATACCAAATTGCTTGCCTTCTCAATGATGGGGAAAGGGTAAGGAAGGGAAAAGGAGAATTTTGAACCAAAAAATTTTTAAATGAATGTTAAAGTTGTTTTTCATGTAATTGGGGACAAAATAAAATGTTAAATGTATTTTCTAAAATTAGAAAAAAAAAGAACAGGGAGATCTGGTGAGGAATATAGTAAGCTGTATCCGGAACTAGTTTTCTTATTCCTAGTTGCTGAGTCATTTCAGTTGTGTCTAACTTTCCATAACCCCACTTTGAGGTTTTCTTGGTAAAGATACCGGAGTGGTTTGCCATTTCCTTCTGCAGCTTATTTTACAGATAAGGAAAGTGAGGCAGACAGGTTTAAATGACTTGTTATGTAGTCCACATATTTTTGGGGGCATTTACTTCCATATGTGAATTTCTTATGCTATTGTAACTCATCCTTTCACCTTTTTTTTTTAACTTGGGGATTAATTATTTATGGGTTGCTTAAACTAGCACCTTCTGTTATTAAGACTCTTCTACATATTAGTACCACTAAAGAGGGATATTAAGACATTTCAAATGAGCCAAATATTAACCTTATAAAGGCTTGGGGGTGTATGTAGCTGAAGCTAGTCTGTCACTCATGCTTTACTTTTCTCTTTCAGCATGGGTAGCTAAATTGTTCTTTTTAGTTTGGAGTCCATTAGTTAAGACTGCTTTTTGCTGATGGTAAATACTTGATACACAGATAAATCTTGAAACTGCTGTACTCAAATGGTTTTGTTGCTTAATATTTTTATCATTGCTATGATAGAACCAACTCGAATTCGAAGTCCAAGGCCAGAATCTATTCAGTTTAAAGTGGGAATGGTGATAATGCACAAGCAACTTGGCTATTCAGGAGTAATTACTGGTTGGGATGTAGAAGCCAGAGCTCCAGAAGAGTGGCTAAAACAGAAATATCCTCCTGAGAAACAGGTTAGAAAACATTTAATTTTTATAAAAATATTAGTACAAATAATTCACTTGGATTCAGAGGCATCTTCATTTATCCAGGCATGTAGAAATTGTCATACATGAGTTCAGCTTTTAAATATTTAAATTAGAAAGAATATCTTATTAAAGACTCATGGATTATTAAGAGCTAGAAGAGACTTTTAGAAATAATTTTAACTAACCTGTACATTTTACAGAGAAGATAAAGGCCAAGAGGAGGTTAATAAGTGAATTGGAAGAGCTAAGCCTTGAATTCAGATTTTCTGACTCCAAGTCCATGCTCTTACCACTACAATTTAATTATAATTCTTTGCAAATTTTTTGAGTTAAAATTATTCATGAAAATATATAGCAGAGAGGCTATGTAGTATGTTGTAAAGACTACCACCAAACACCACAAATTTGCCTTAGTACCAATTGAAACAAGTTATTTCTAAATCCTAGAAAGCCACATGTTCACATTGTTTCTCTTGCCAATGAATGGATACAAAGCAATGATGGGTCATTTATACATTTGTAAGAATGCAAAAACTGGGTTATTGCTTTTATTACTTTTATATCTTAGAGAAACTATTCAAAGAATTAAACTTGAATAAACAGTTTTATGGATTTTTTGTGGTGTACCCTTTTAGACTACAAATTATGATAAATAATTGTTATGGTTCAATTATTTCAGTTGTGTCCAACTCTTTTGTGACCCCACTTGGGGTTTTCTTGGCAAAAATACTGGAGTGGTTTGCCATTTCCTTCTTCAGCTCATTTTACAGATGAGGAAACTGAGGCAAACAGTAAGTTTCTGAGGCTAGATTTGAACTTGGGAAGGTGAGTCTTCCTGACTCCAGGCCCAGCACTCTTATCCACTTCACCACCTAGTTGTCCAATGATAAATAATTAGTTTTGATAACTAGGCTCTAAATTATTCAAAGCACAGTTGTAGCTTTTACTCCCCAGTGCCTCATCATGGTCTCGCTTTTAGTACCTCTATCTGAGTGAAACTGTGGCTCAGATTAAGAAATATAAACTTTTTGTTACATACTATGTCTTTGAAATCTTAAAGTCATTTAGTTTTGCTATAGAGGTATATCTAACTGACATCTTGACACTACAAATTAGGCCTTACTAAGTCAGAAGTAACCTGGTACAGCAAACATATAATTTTTATAGAAGCAATGTTATTTACAGTATTTTTAGTTTTTATAATAATATTTAGTTTATTACATATTTATAGTTTATTATAGTATTTACAGTTATTGTATAGTAGCAATGTTGTAGTAATCATTTTAGATACTACTTTTCTAAAATTAGCAACATATTAATTTTCATACATATCCTTATTAACTTATTTTCCCATTTCTCTCTTTCACAGTATTTAAGAAAATCTCCCCATTATCGAATTCTAGTCAGTAAGTCCAATAGGATTGGTATATCTACAGCCTATGTTCCTGAGGAAAACCTAAAAGTTGTTATGGGATATGAGGTAAAGTATCTTAAATTACAAGCTGTTTCTTTCTCCAGGGTTTATTTATCATAAAGTTAAAATATGTATTGATCTATTAAATATATACATACATATATATATATATGTAAAAGGCAAACTGTGTAAATAGTGCAAATTTCAGCATGTAGCATTAAATTCTAATAATAGTAAACTACAACCTTATGTGGCATGTCTATGCTACATTTTAGGTCTGTATTAAATCTCTCATTGTAAGAACTTTTCTGAAAAGAATGACAATGGCATGCTGCTTTCTGAGAGGTGACAAGAACAACAAAACCCTAGAAGGCTCATGCCTCCAGAGCTTCATCCATTTTGAGAAACGAGAGACATTAATGCTGATCTTGCAACACAATAAGGCTGGCTCAGCAATAACTCTCCTTAGCGCCATGAAATCCCTTAGCACCTCTCTCTAATGAGCCTCCATCAATGGCACAGATCATGAATTCACAGTTATCATATCACACCTGACATCCTCAAATGAGGATGACATGGAATTTTCTATTTTTGTTGTTCTTTAATTTCTTCCTTTAGTCATCTTATCTATTGTAAAAAAAAAAGTTTGGAAAAAAAAGTGTTCTCTAAAATTGTGTTTATGAACTAATATGGAAAATGATTTTTAGGTATTCCATCCTGACTTGAAAGTCTACTTCAGCGAGTACGATGGGGCCAAATACGTTATGCAGCCATGGCTAAAACAAATCTATCCTCATGATTAAATCTATTTTAATCAATAACTGGATTTGTTGTACAATCCCACATCTAAATTTTTCCTTTATTGTGACAATTGGAAACCAAGGTACAGCTGATACAGCTTATTTTTCTGAAATAAATAAATGAACACTTTTTAAACATGACGTCCTAAGTGTTATCCTTTTATATTGGTCAATTTTTATTCATGTTAATGAAGCAAACCAGTTTCCTGCATAATTAAGCATAGCTCTTTTCCCTAGCTATAAGGGTAAAGAGCTAACTACCATTTATATAATGTTTTAAGGTTTTCAAAGCATTTACCTGTATCATCTCTATTGATCCTCATAACAACCTTGTGAGGTAGGTGCTATTATTATTATTTCCATCTCACAGCTGAGGAACTTGAAGCTGCAAGAAGTTAGTGACTTGTTTGGGACCACAGAGCTAGTGAGCGTCTGAGGCAGGATCTGAATTCCAGTCATCATGATTCTCAAGTCTAGTATCCTATCTACTATATTACATAGCTGCCCCTAGCTAAAGCTGTTTCAGTGCCAAGGAATAGTGGATGGTAGTCACCCTGGACCAGGATGTATTCTAGCAGAGGACACTAGGAGGTACCCGAGTAGCAAGGAATGATTAAGAAAAATGGGCAAAAATGCCCCCCTTCATATCTTCAGATAATCAATGATGATGTGGAAAGGATACTATGCAATTTTGTTTGAATCTAAAACAAGCTCATGGATGAATGAATTTGAAAAAGCATTCACTTATTAAGTACTTACAGTATTGCCACGTACTGTACTAAAGCAAGACAGTTCTTGACCTCAAGGAATTAACCTTCAAATGCAGTGGAGGAGGGAACACACACAAGGGACTGGTGGCTAGGGAGGGACCCTGGTCCAGAATGTTAAGGCTGGTGAAGTAAATGAAGCAACCAAGGAGTAGAAGAAATGTGCCACTTGCAGGAACTGATTGGATTACAATTCCATAATTGGGGGAGGTGGAGAAATATCTTTTCTTTCTTTGCTTAGTCTTTTTTTATCATTGTCATTTAATAACTTCTCATATATACATGTGTGTATTTATATGCTGGGTCAAGGCTGCTGGTGACACTGTCAAGATGATGTGGTTAAGGACAAGGGCATAAAGTGAAGAATGGATCAAGTTTTTCTGAAATAATGGATCAAAACGATAGGGTAACCAAAGTAAATGGCTCTTAGAACAGTGATTTTCAAAGTATTCTGCTTGGGATACTTTCACATCCAATGGTATTCATGTTTATAGTACCCATGTTTTTATTTCTGGCAAAAGTTATATTGTGCGTTTCCTAGCATTCTTCACTACCATCTTCTAAGGTAGCATTACCATTAATTATATTAATTCTGTTGAGGAACTTTCATGTATATGTCTGGGTGGGGAAAATGATCTGAAAGCTCTTTGATCCATATTCTTCCTTCCTCTCAATAAAACTTCCTCATTGTTATGGAGACTTCTACTATTCTGCCTCCAGGCTTCCCTAACTTTTGATTTTTAGTTAGTTACAAAATGCAGCCATTTGTATCTTTATTCTAGTGACCAAGTCCCTAATCACATACATATTTATTTCTTGGGATAATTACTTTCTTCATTCGACAAATGTCCATAGTATTGTAGAAAGAGCACTGGAATAAGAATTAGGGTACCTGACTTCTAATCTGTACTCTGGAGGCTCAGGCAAAACATAACCTTTTTGGGGCCTTAGTTTCCTCCAAAAGAAAGTGACTGAGTTGGCCTAGATGGTCTTCCATGAAGAAAAGAAGTACCACAGAACTGGAGAAAGGCAAATGTTGTCCTGATTTTCAAAACAAAGACAACAGAGTCTGGAAACTATAGGTTAGTAAACTTGACTTAAATTCCTTTTTGTTGTCACTTCAATCATGTCTGACTTTTTGTGATATCATTTGGGGTCTTCTTGGCAAAGATAATGGAGTGGTTTGCCATTTCCTTTTCCAGACTTAAATTCCCAAGAAAAGGGGGCAGCTAGATGGCGCAGTGAGTAGAGCACCGGCCTTGGAGCCAGGATGACCTGAGTTCAAATCCAGGCTCAGACACTTGACACATGTACTAGCTGTGTGACCTTGGGCAAGTCACTTAACCCCAATTGCCCTGCCTTCTCCCCCTCAAAAAAAAAAGGAACAATAAAAAATTCCCAAGAAAATCCTAAAACATTTTATTAAAGAAAAGGTTAAACATCAAGAACAGGTCAGAGAATGCTGTAGATACTGTGTACCTAGGTCTAAGCAAAACTATTGTGTGTCTCATACAATTTTTGAGAAGATAGAGAGATGTAGACTAGAAAATAGTATCAATAGATTGATTTAGAACTGGTTGGATGACCAAATTCAAAGAGTTTAATGTCAGCCTGGCAGAAAGCCATCAGTGGGATACCTTAAGGATCTATGTTAGACCTATACTGTTTAATACAATCACCAAATTTGCAGATGACACAAAGCCAGGAGACATATTAGGCAGTGGACTCAAAATCCAAAAAGATCTTGTCAGTCTAAAGTACTGGGTTGAATCTAATAGTGTGAAACGCAGTAGGGGTAAATATAAAAAGTTTCATTTGGTTTCAAAAATTTAACTTCATAAGAAGAGGATGGGAATATCATGATTCAACAATAACTGGTGTGAAAAAGGTCTGGGGCATGTAAGTGGACTGTAAGCTTAACATGAATCGGCAGTGTGATGAAGCAGTTAAAATGCTAATTCAGTCTCTGGATGCATTAAGAGAAAGATGCAGTTTCCAAGAATAAGGTGACAGTCCTCCTTTACCACTGTTAAGAAGAACATTAATAAGCTGAAGAGTCAGTCAATAAGTCTAAGTGCTTACTATATGCCAGACATTATGCTAACTGGGGGTACAAGAGCAGGCAAAAAATTGCCCCTTAATCTCAAAGACCAAACATGTGAATGGGTCAGATAATATCTAAGTAATAGTACATACAAAATACATTCAGACCTGTCGTAAGTAATTTGAAAGGGGAAGGAATTAGGAACTAAAGACACCAGGAAGGTCTTGAGATAAATCTTGAAGCCAGAGAAACTAAGAGACAGAGGTGAGAGAAGCAGAACATTCAATGAATAGGGGATAGGCAGTGAAAGATGGGATAAAATTCAGATCACTTATCAGATGAAGGAATATTAGAATTAATGAACCAGTGCATGGCATACTTGTGGGTGGTAGTAACCTCAAGGGTATGCCCATCTCTGTGTGTACTTGAGGTAGAATGGAAGGATATCTTGACAACTAAGTAGATCGAGGCAGAAAGTTAGGGGATTTGAGGAAGTCTCAATATGTTGTAAGGGCAAACAAAGTGGGACTTTTGTTGTCTTTTGGAGTGTTTCTCAGCACTAAGGCAATCAAGTGCCTTTGATTGAGTCATTGAGTCTTGCCTTTATTAGTAGGAAGGCCCAAATCTTTTTGCTAGTTAGGTCAGGAGAGGTGTGAAACCCTAAAAAGGTGTGAAGCACCCTCACCCTGAAGAAGTGGATGTGCGTGTGAGTGTGTGTATTCTGAGGTTAGCATTTTGTTTGGGGCTCCTTCATTGGATCATGTGGAGATGATTCTGGGTAGCCGTTAAGGAGCCCCACCCCCAGCTTTGAAAAGGTGCTTCACTCTCTGGTAACTGTATGTATTACTATGGTCAGAAGGTTAGAAGCTTGTCTGTTGATTTGTGTTATTTTTTTCTGCTTGTATTTTCTCTGAAGTTCAGGATGCTGACTTTCCCCCCTGAACTAAGTGAATGATATGTATGTTTAATTAAAGTGAAATTGTAAACCCCTTAAAGTTGCTTTCCTTAGAAAAGCAAATCAAAGAACCTATGCTAGCAGCCCTCCTGTGTGCTGGTGTTGTTGGTCTTACACCTCCACAGCAGCTGCTAGTAACACTGTTGTTACATATGTATGATGAAATTTTCTAACATACGGGCAGGAGTTGAGTTGGAAATACTGTGCCCTTAAGGCACTGAACTTATTGAGAAAGAAAGATGAATATCTTGGTGTTCTATAGGATGAAAGCCATTGGGATCTGAATTGGGTAACAAATTTGGATAGTGTGAACCTTAGAGGAGAGTGTGAAGTGGATCTGAAGTGGCAAAGGAAAGCAAAAAGTATCTGGAATCCTCTAAAAGAACAAGTTAGGTTGGATTAGACAAAGTGTAGCCAGTACTGGGTAATCAAAGGCAGCAAGGAGGAGCCATGTCTCTTTGAGGGAGCTAAGGTGGAAGATTGAGAAAGAAAGGTTTAAGATGAATAGCAATGTGTTAATTATGGGGAAAGTATTTCAGAGGGCACAGGGGAAGGGACTGGTAGAATTGGAGTGGGAACTTGGGGGTGAGGCTGGGGTAGAGGTGGACAGGCATAAAGAAGTGGTGAATTAAGGATGGGGGATGGTGTTCGAGGAAGACATTTAGAAGGCTGAAGGGCCTTGAATACATGTCACATGACAATCATTGGAAAGAAATGGGACTGTTTAGTGAGAGAAAAAGACATGGTACTAGGGCATGACAGGCTTTCACGTGGAGATTGGATTTGGTTTTTTGTCCCCAGAGAGCAAAACTAGGAGCAATGGATGGAATTTGCACAGTGACAAACTTAGATTTGATGTTAGGAAAAACTTCCTAATAATTAGAGCTGTTCAAAAGGGGTGACAGACTATTTCAAAAGGTGTTAGCTTATCCCTTTCTAGGAGTCTTCAAGTAGTGGCTGAATGACTGCTTGTTAGGTATTCTTTCTGGGTATGAATTGGACTAAAGGGGTCTTCCAACCAGGGATATGCTGATAAATGTTTAACAACTGGCTATATGAAAAAAAGTATGAAGGACACACTTCTAAGTTTAATATGCATTATTAACATTTTCGCTATCACTTTCTTGAGTCTAAACAAAACATCAAGCCCTGATTTGTAGCATTTGCTGACTTCCAAGTGTAAATCCTCACTCTGAAAATCTCACAATTGGCTCTCATGAGCCAGTTTCTAGTTGACTCCAGGGGCATGAGCACACCCCTGCTTCCAACTCTCAAGTTCTGTGACTTCTGTGATGTCTATATCCCTTTCTAGCTCTAAATTCTATGTTTTCCAAAGAAGAAAAGAAAATGATGAAATGTGTGTGCTTGTTAAGCATTTACTGTGTGCAAAGCATCATAACTAGACATTTTTACACTAGGGCAAAAGGCAGAAAAAATGTTCTCAGTTTGGAACAGAAAAGTAGAGAGGGAGAGACAGAAACCCTACAACACCGGTGGGAGGAAGTTTGCAAAAAGCTCACACCTGTAGCTCATCTGGTAGTTTCCAATTCAACAACCATTTATTTAGTTACAATTATATGTTCAAGGCAACTATACTAGCTACACAAAGACAGAACAGGCCCCAGCCTCAAAGTGTGTACACTGTTAGGAGGGGGAAGAGGATATAACATGTAAAGAGATACATATATTCATAATACGTCTGATAATCTGAGGGACAGATGGGGGAAATAGGAAAAGCTTCCCATAAAAGGTAGCACATGAGCTGAGACTTAAAAGAAACCAAGGGAGGAAAGAATACCCAGGAAGAGGGGATGGTCAGTAGTATCAAAAACTGCAGAGTTTAAGAATGAAGCCTGAGAAAAGGATTTTGGATTTAGCAAGAGATCCTAAATAATCTTAGAGTTTTAGTCATCAGCAAGGTCAGATTCAAAGTATGAAAGGCTTCTGCTAGGTGTGTGGCTGTGACAAGAAGAGATATAGGAGAGAGCACACTGCATTTGCTAACTAGGTGTTTTTTAGGCCATACAAAGCCCATCTAAGATGGCAGGTGTGTGTTTGAGAAGTCCAACATACCTCTCCACTACTTGCTTTTCCTCTGTACTACCACTACCACCATCACCATTCTTGGCATACAGGCATGCCTTTAGTACCCATCTTTCCATGCTGATGGTAGGTAAGGCTCAGCCCCAGGCTAGCGCTAACGCAGGGCTTGGATTCTTCAGAAAAGGGAGAAGGCAGTAGAAACAGGAGCTTAGCCACTAATGCAGGCAGAGCCTAATACATGCCCAAGTGGCCTGGGTTTGTATCTATGAGTGTGACTATGCTTCTAACTAGGGTGTCCATTTTACCAAAAAGGTTTAGGATTAAGCTTGTTGTCATAATTGCTGGGTTTTCTATTGTCTATACCACCCTTAGGCAGCTGGCACCTTGGAGTGGTGGAATAGTCTCTCTTAAAGCAACTACTTTTCATCATACCTCTGATTATTAGGGTTGGGTGTTCAATCTTTTTGTCTTTCACAAATCAATGCAAGTCCAGTAAGGAGGAAGCACTCTTTACTCCAGAAGTTTCTTAGACCCACCCTTCAAGATTTGACCGATTGGAATGGACTTCTCTTGGATATAGTTCCAGCTGACACTCTCCAGCTCTTCCTTATTCCGTCATCTGTTCACGTTCACCCAGGTCTCAAGGTTTTTGCTCCCTCAGCACTGATGGAACTTGGGGAAATGGTGTGGATTCATGGACATATCATCTATTTGGTGGACCTGATGTTCTCGGTGCTATTGCTGGCCATCATGATTACTTTATCCTGGAAGACTTTTTTTTTTAAACTGCATGTTTTATTGTGCATTTTTTTATGATTTGAATTTATTTATTTAATATATTTAGTTTTCAGCATTGATTTTCACAAGAGTTTGAATTACAAATTTTCTCCTCATTTCTACCCTCCCCCCCACTCCAACATAGCGTATATTCTGGTTGCCCTTTTCCCCAGTCAGCCCTCTCTTCTGTCACCCCACTCCCCTCCCATCCCCTTTTCCCTTCCTTTCTTGTAGGCCAAGATAAATTTCTATGCCCCATTGCCTGTGTATCTTATTTTCTAGTTGCATGCAAAAACTTTTTTTTGTTTTTGAACATCTGTTTTTAAAACTTTGAGTTCCAAATTCTCTCCCCTGTTCTCTTCCCACCCACCCTCCCTAAGAAGTCAAGCAATTCAGCATAGGCCACATGTGTATCATTATGTATAACCCTTCCACAATTCTCATGTTGTGAAAGACTAACTATATTTTGCTCCTTCCCAACCCATCCCCCTTTATTGAATTTTTTCCCTTGACCCTGTCCCCTTTTGAAAATGTTTGTTTTTGATTACCTCCACCCCCATCTGTCCTCCACTCCATCATCCCCCCCCTTTTTATCTTCTTCCCTCTTCTTTCCTGTGGGGTAAGATACCCAATTGAGTATGTATGGTATTTCCTCCTCAGGCCAAATCTGATGAGAGCAAGATTCACTCATTCCCCCCTCACCTGCCCTCTCCCCTCCTCCCACAGAACTGCTTCCTCTTGCTACCTTTATGCGAGATAATCCATTCCATTCTATCTCTCCCTATCTCCCTCTCGATATATTCCTCTCTCATCCCTTAATTTGATTTTATTTCTTTCAGATATCTTCCCTTCATCTTCAACTCACCCTGTGTCCGCTCTCTCTCTCTATATATATATATACACATACATATATACATATATGCACACTCACTTATAAATATATATATATATACACATAAACATATATATACACATATATATATGCATATTCCTTTCAGCTACTATGATATTGAGGTGTCATGAATCATAGACATCATCTTTCCATGTAGGAATGTAAACAAAACAGTTCAACTTTAGTAAGTCCCTTGCAATTTCTTTTTCTTGTTCTTTTTCTTGATTACCTTTTCATGCTTCTCTTGATTCTTGTGTTTGAAAGTCAAATTTTCTATTCAGGTCTGGTCTTTTCACTGAGAAAGCTTGAAAGTCTGCTATTTTATTGAAAGTCCATATTTTGCCTTGGAGCATGATACTTAGTTTTGCTGGGTAGGTGATTCTTGGTTTTAATCCTAGCTCCACTGACCTCCAGCATATCGTATTCCAAGCCCTTCGATCTCTTAATGTAGAAGCTGCCAGATCTTGGGTTATTCTGATTGTGTTTCCACAATACTCAAATTGTTTCTTTCTGGCTGCTTGCACTATTTTCTCCTTGATCTGGGAGCTCTGGAATTTGGTGACAATATTCCTAGGAGATTTCTTTTTGGAATCTATTTGAGGAGGCGATCGATGGATTCTTTCAATTTCTATTTTGCCCTGTGGCTCTAGAATATCAGGGCAGTTCTCCTTGATAATTTCTTGAAAGATGATATCTAGGCTCTTTTTTTGATCATGGCTTTCAGGTAGCCCAATAATTTTTAAATTATCTCTCCTGGATCTATTTTCTAGGTCAGTGGTTTTTCCAAGGAGATATTTCACATTGTCTTCCATTTTTTCATTCTTTTGGTTCTGTTTTATAATATCTTGATTTCTCATCAAGTCACTAGCTTCCACTTGCTCCAATCTCATTTTTAAGGTAGTATTTTCTTCAGTGGTCTTTTGGACCTCTTTATCCATTTCACTAATTCTGCCTTTCAAGGCATTCTTCTCCTCATTGCCTTTTTGGAGCTCTTTTGCCATTTGAGTTAGTCTGTTTTTTAAGGTGTTGTTTTCTTCAGTGTATTTTTCAGTATTTTTTTGGGTCCCCTTTAGCAAGTCATTGACTTGTTTTTCATGGTTTTCTCACATCCTTCTCATTTCTCTTCCCAATTTTTCCTCTACTTCTCTAACCTGCTTCTCCAAATCCTTTTTGAGCTCTTCCATGGCCTGGGACCAGTTCATGTTTTTCTTGGAGGCTTTTGTTGTAAGCTCTTTGACTTTGTTAACCTCTTCTGTCTGTATGTTTTGGTCTTCTTTGTCACCAAAGAAAGAATCCAAAGTCTGAGACTGAATCTGGGTGCGTTTTCACTGCCTGGCCATATTCCCAGCCAACTAACCTGACCCTTGAGTTTTTCAGCAGGGTATGACTGCTTGTGGAGTTAAGAGAACTATGTTCCACGCTTGGGGGGATGCGCCACCTCTGCCACACCAGCACTCCTCCTTCCCCAAGAACCCCCAACTCGGACTGGACTTAGATTTTCAGCAGGCTCTTCACTCCTGCTCTGATCCACCACTTAATTCCCCCTACCAGGTGGGCCTGGGGCCAGAAGCAACTGCAGCTGTACTTCTGTAGCTGCCCCACCTCTGCTGCCCGAACCGCGAACTCCTTCCACTCCCGCAGCTTTTCCCACTAACCTTCTCCGCAGTCTTTGGTGTTTGTGGGTTGAGAAGTCTGGTAATTGCTGCAGCTCACTGATTCAGGGTGCTAGGGCACGCTCTGCCCAGCTCCTGGTCTGGTTGGTCTGTGCCGCTCACGCTGGGCTCTGCCCTCACCCAGAGACCATCCAGGCTGTCCTGGGCTGGAGCCCTGCTTCCCTCTGCTGTTTTGTGGGTTCTGCGGTTCTAGAATTGGTTCAGAGCCATTTTTTATAGGTTTTTGGAGGGACTCGGCGGGGAGCTCACGCTTTATCCTGGAAGACTTTAATGAATTGTTCCTGACATTATCTTTCTATTTTTAAAAGATTGTTTATATCATTTTAGGTATTTTAAAAAATTTAAGTTTGGTCTCTAGTTTTTAGAGTTGCTATGAGATTATTTTAATGGTGATTAAAGGTCTTCCAGAAAATTATTGGAACTGTGTCACTAAAGCAGGTGGGATTTAGTGGGAGTTTGGGATGGCTTCTGGGGCCCTTGTCACTGGTTAGCTATAGTATATCCTCTGCCTTGGTTTACCTTTACTTGGTGCTTTGCAGGCCTTGTGGCTTGGTGGGACAAAGGTTTAAGAAATGTTTCTTGGAGGTTGAACTGCTGGCAGAATGCTTTCTTCAATTACAGATTTTGGAATTTTTGTTTTATATTCTTTTTATTCTAGTATTATATGTTTTTAAAACTTTAAATATTAAAATGATTTTAATTGAATTTTTATGGTTCATGAGTGCCTAGTGCACTTTGAAGATGAAAAATCTTGATATACCCATAGAAAAGAACTGCTAGGTAGGGAGGTTTATAGTCTGCTTAAGCCAGTTGGAATGTGTAGATAGGGAGTGAGACAGGTATACAATTTCCCAGTCCTCCATGGCCTTCCCTGTGTGTGGGCATATAGCTCACATATGTGACTTTGGCTTGAAAGGGAAGTTCCCAGAGTGTTAAAACCAAAGTGGCTGAAGGAGATCCTTGTTTCTAACTTTCTTAGATCCTGGTAAGAGGATGGAGTATTGTATCCCTCATGAAGTCTGGACCCACAGCTATTAATGCCATGACAGGCCAAAACCCTATTAGTAGTTATGGTTCTTCAAAACATGACATAAATGCTGAGTAAGATTCAAGAATAAGGCATTATCTTTACTCTAAAAAAACTTACAATAAACTTTTTTCCTTTCTCCTTCAAATTATTTACTGCATTTTATAGCTAAAATCACTACTTATCAGTCATTTATATAGAATACAAACTTCAAATGGTCTTTTTTTTGTTCTCTTATTCCATCCCAGCTCATCCTTCAGTCTGGTCAAGATTGTTTTAAGGTTTCCCAAATGTAGTATCATCCCCCCAAAACTGAAAAAACTTAGTGTCATATTTTTGTAATGATCATTTGCTAACCATACTGCATCACTTTCTTCCTATAACTAAAGCTAAAGTTGTACCTCTTAAGACCAGGCTCATTTTCTCTATTCTTCAAGCCTGACTCCAACCTTACCTTCTATTTACTTTTGTAGTTGCTGTATTAGCCCAACTCTGGTTGACATTTTAAAAAAATTATAAGCTCCCTGAGGCAGTACTGGGTATCACTTGAACATGAAATTTACACTCAATAGTGCATAGTGGTGTTCCACATTTTCAGTTTTACAAAATTTTATCAATAAATTACTTTTAAAAATGAAGTTACTTAGTTTTTAACTAATATCCAGTTATTTTAAAGTTCATTTAATATTTCATAAAGTATATAGTTTTGGCAGTTTTGGTCCGTAGTGCTGAAGCTGAAACCACATTTAAATGTAAAACTGCAGTTGTAATAAAGTGAGGTAGATTAATTTATGATATTGCACTGAAAATTAATGTTTAATATTCTACTGAACATAGTGTAAGACTAAGAAAAACAGTAAAAAATGAATAGAAAGCAGTCTATGAACATATCCATGAAAATCAAAGTCTAAAAGTTTTTTTTTAATTCAGGAAAAGAGAAAAGATACTTAATAATGCAAATTCTGTTCTCATGATCACAAAATAGAAAAATATAAAAAGAATGACATTACAATGAAAGAAGAATGTAGGAAAAAAATGAGAGTTGAAAGCAAAAACTGAAAATGAGGAACACAAAGGGTTTAAGTGTGCTGTGGGGTCCATTTTTTTTTTTAGCCCCTGATAAATTTGGTACTCTATATAAAATATTAATCTTAGCATAAAGAAAAACTTTATAAAAATTATACAAATTTAATCATGGTTTTGGGCAATTAGATACAAAGATACAAAAACGAAAAATGCTTGGTTATAAAGAATTTTAAATCACTTTTTTTTTCTTTTCCTTTTTCTTAACCTCAAAGTTTAAAAATACCCTGGAAGAAGCATATATAGTTGCACTTTGGATTTTCTGTTGTATGCTTAGTGAACCTGCTAGGTCAGATAACTGCTGATTGTCTATCTGACCTTCCCATTCTTTCGTTTCCTCTTCTTTGATTAATAGAGGTTTTCCAAGAGACTGGCCAACAAGCTGACATACTTCTTGAGCTTTTCGCCATGCGTTCCCAACAGCACAGAGACAAACCTGACGTCTTGGGAATAAAAAAACCACAATAATATTAATGACAACCAACAAGCCATATAACAGATATTTTTTTACAATTTGCTTAACTTACTTACCTAAGATTCTCAGTAGCTCCTGGTGTATGGTAAAAATGAGGAGGACTGATGATAACAGAATTATCTAGCTTTTCAACAAGAAGGTTACAAACATCTTGCATTTTTCCGAATTCAGTGAATGTAATGCAGACCTGTAAATGAAAATGAATTAAAATTATCTTTTTTTGTGAACTGTATTGTTTCAGATTTCTCTGAGTGTATAGAGGAAAAGTAAAACACTAAGATATCAATTTGGAGTAGGAAACGGTAAAAAAGACAAATTATAATTTAGGAGTCAACTTGTATTTATTAAGCACCATGCCAGGCACTGTGCTCAGTGCTAGGGATACAAAGAAAGGCAAAAATCAGTCCCTGCTCTCAATGAGTTCAGTCTAATCAGGGACATAACATTCAAACAAACAGCTATGTACAAAAAGGGTATATACGGGATAAATTGGGGGCAGTCTCAGTGGGAAGACACTAAGCAGTACTGTCTATTATCCTTTTAATATGAACTGGAAAAGGCTCATAGCAGGTGTGATATGAAGAAACCCAGGGAAGCTAGGAGGTGGAGATTAGGAGGGAGAGCATTCCAGGTATAGGTGTAGCCTGTGAAAATACTAAGTCAGGAGAAGGAGCACCTTATTTTAGAAACAGGAAGGTGGCCAGGATCATAGAGTGGCAGAAAAAGGTATGTACACGAAGACTAGAAAAGTAATAGGGGGCAGGTTATAAGGGGCTCTGAACACTAAATAGAAGATTTTATATTTGATCCTGAAGGTGACAGAAGCTCCTAGAAGGGGTGTGTGTGTGTGTGTCTGTGTGTGACATGGTTAGAACTCAACTTTATGAAGATCCCTTTGAAAGCTGAGAGGAGGATGAATCAGAGTTGGGAGAGACTTGTGGCAGGCAGATCAACCATTAGGCTCTTGCAATAGTTCAGGCATGAGGCGATGAAGGCTTGTACAAAGGTGGCACCAGTGTCAGAGAAAAGAACAACATACTGGACACACATACATAACATATATTATGAAGGTAGAAATGACATGACTTGACAAATGACTGAATTGGAGGGGGCAGGGAGTAAACAAAAGGAGTAGAGGATGGCACCTTGTCGTGAGTCTAGGTGATTGAGAGAATGGTGGTACCCATGACAATAATAGAGAAGTATGGAAGGCAAAGAAGGTTTTTGGGGGAATGATGGGTTAAATTTTGGACTTGGGTGTCTAAGTTGTTTATGGGTCATCCAGTTTGGAATTTCTAATAGGCATTTGGAAATTTGAGATTGGGAGAAAGATTTGGCATAGAAAAGTATATCTAAGAGTCATCTGTATAACATGATAATTGAAACCATGCAAGCAGAAGAAATTACTAAGTGAAATAAAGAGGGAAAAGAGAATGGGGTCTAGGAAAAAGCCATGGGGGAGACCCACATGGATTCACTTCCATCTCTATATTCTCTCTTTTGATAATACCATCCAAATCTTAAATTATCACTTCTAGGCATATATTTCTTAAAATTATATCACTACCTCTCTTCAGCGCTTCAGTTCCCATTCCAACCTACTGTAAATTTCTGCATGTGTCTCATATTTATGTGTCTCATATTTCTAACTGCTACTTATCCCATTTGGATGTTATATTAGCATCTAAAACTCAACCTGTACAAAACTGGATTAATCCCATTGCCCTCAAAAATTTCCCCTCCCCTTAACATCTCTCTATCTGTTGATAGCACCACCATCTTCTCCTTCCCTCAGGGTCATCACGTTGGAGTGATCTTTCAATATTTCTCCTCCTTCACCTTATAGCCAATCAGTTGCTGAGTCCTGTTGCTCTTACTTCAGAAATCTTTCCTATTATTTCCCTTCCTTTTTACTTCAACTACCCTAGGTCAGACCTCCATCACCTCAAATGTGCACTACTGTAAGCAGCCTTCTACTGAGGCTTTCTGTCTTGTCTTTCCCCATTCCAATCTGCCAATTATAATGTTTTAAAATTTTGACTAACAGTTTAATTTAGCATACACTACTTCCCTGTAATGGTAAGAAAGGTGGGACTTTTTTTTTTTTTTTACTGTTTTCTCTTTTGGAATACTAAGGCAATCAAATGCCTTTAATGAGTCTTGCCTTTGTTTGAATTGGGCAGGTAAAGTGGGACCTTTTGTTTTTTGTGCCGGAGTGCTTCTCAGCACTGAAGTAATCACATACCTTTGATGAGTCTTGCCTTTCAAATGTAATGGCAAGCAAAGTGTGGTCTTTTGTTTTGGAGTGCTTCTCAGCATTGAGGCACTCAGGTGTCTTTGAGTCTTGTCTTTGTTTGAATTAAGAGTCACTGATTGGAAACAATGTATATGATGTAGTGCTAGTGATTAAAGAGCTTTCCTACACCCCTTTTGCTAAGTAGGCACTGAGCCCTCAGGACCCTGAACACTCTGAAGTTGGTGGTTTGCTTTTGGGGGCACACTCATTGGAAGAATGTTGGTGTGAAGACTCTGGATAGCCATCAAGGTGCTCCCCCCGCCTTTGAAAAACCTAGATGCTGATGCTTCTCTCTCTGGTAACTGTGTGATGTCTTGATCAGACAAAAGCCTGTCTGTTGATCTGTTTATATTTTCTCTGTATTTGCTCTGAAGTTCAAGGTGCTGACTTTTCCCCCCTGAACTAAGTGAATGATATATGTATGTTTAATTAAAGTGAGATTGTTAACCCCTTAAAGTTGCTTTCCTTAGAAAAGCAGATCACAGAACCTATGCTAGCAGGCCTCCTTGTGCTGGTGTTATTGGTCTTACACAGCCATAATAGCAGCAAGTAGCATGTTGTTATATTCCCTCATCCTTAAAAAAATCAGTACATTTGTCCTTCTTTAGTCCTGAGGTACATTCCCAGTTTTCCACATTCTTTCCTGCTCCCTGACAGTGACTCAGCAATCATAACTTAACAATTCTAATGCCATGGGATGTATTTGATTTGAATCACTGACGTGCTCACTTAATGTTTCATCTATCTGGGATTTCAAATTTTTATTACCTATTTTGTCCTAGTCTCTCCCAGACTAAAAATCATTGTCCTTGAAAGAGAAAACAAAAGCAAAAATTTAAAAGTTTTGCATTCTCACTGCCATCTTTTGTCACTGTCACAAGCCACAGCCACAATGAACAGTGGTCCTATACAATTCTTGATTTTTCTCCTTTCCCAATATAGCAAAAAAAAAAAAAGCCCGGTATCATTCATTACTAGTTGCAATTTATTATTAACTTTTAACACCTGACACTTTGTAAAGGACCACGTCACTGTTTTTGTATTCACTCTCAGTTCCCTGCCCTTCCATCTTCTATACACAGCTTCTTCAAGTCTGAGCTGATTGATAAATTCCTGGTGTAGCCACAGTTTCACCTTTTTTTCATTAGGACTGTGTTTTTTTTTTTTTTTTGGTCTTTAGAATTTTATTCTTGAGAGCTTCCCATCCCTTCTGGGCTGATTTCCCCTTGTAGAATTTGGTGCCATGTGATATTACCTGTATATTTTTTTCTACACTATTTGAAATCCTGGCTACAGGTCAGACTATGGTCAGTTTCCTTTTCATTATCACAAATTCTAAGATCTATCACAAACCTCAAAATTTTCCAACCCGTTCCTCTTTGTCTGTCAAATTCCAAAGCCTTTCCTCCTAATTATTTTGGATTTATTTTGCCTATGTTTTGTATTTACTTATTTGAGTACATGTTATTTCCCTTTACTAGAATGTAAGTAACTTGAAGGTAGGGGACTATTTAATTTTTGCTATTGTACTCTCATAACCTAGTATCACAGTGCCTGGCAGACAGTAGGCACTTAAAATGCTTATTTAATTGAATCAGGTCTAGAATTTTGCATTGCTTCCTCCCTCTTATAATGAAATTAGTCTTAATTAAACCATATTAAAAATGCATCAGCAACTCTGCTTTTGACAGAGAGAACTCTAACAGATATCTGGATAACTGAAGTCCCCCCCATAACTACAATATCATACCTTTATACCAAGTTGGTGATCTATTTCCTCCTCCTGTATAGGTGGTCTGCTATTTTCCCAGGATTATTTCTGACTTCCATTGCTCCCTGCTCTTTGACACATCTAGGTTCCTGGATTTTCTTAAGAGTATGCCTTTTTATACTCTAGTTTATCCCACTGCTCCCTCTAGTATACTATTTTTGTTTAAGTCATAATCTTCAAAAGCCACATTCCACTCATAAGTCCCATTCCCCAAACTGGGAATTTACTTAGGAAAAAATGCTTCCTTGCATTTGGATCTCTGGTTATCTGGTACCTCTGCTTTATGTATTTGCATACAGACTTCTGAAACTATGAATTTTACTGCTGAATTTCTTCTTGGATATTTTCCACTGCAAATTAGTCTTCCTCCTGTTATTCTTATGTTATACTTGTTACTCTCAATGGCAGATGGCTTGGCAAATTAATGTGGGCTATTTTCACCCCCCTCCTCCCTATTTTCAGTTTCCTTTTCAATCATATTCATAAGACTCCAGGAAAATATATCATCATTCCTATATTTTAAGCTATAGTCCTGAAATCTAAATCTCACTCTTGAAAACCATCTTCTTAGCCAGTCATTTACTCTTGAAATTTCTATTTCTTTTCTGAATCCCCTACCTTTTGCCAGCAGCAATGATGAAAACACTATGTACCAAAAAGTTTTTTTCCCCTCACAATATCAAAATCCTTTACAGTGTTTTCTAGGTTTCTACTGGTGCTATCATTTATCCCCACAATACTCACAAGTCCTGGGAAGTAATGTCAGATACATGCCATAAGAAAGCAAGAGACCTCTCTATCACTTGTTAGGTCAATAAAGAACTACCTTAGTACCAATTAGTGGGGTTTCACCAATTATTATTTGTCTCTTCTTCTTAGGCCTAGATGACTTCTTTCCTTATAGTACTTATAAATGTACATCATGGTTCCTTGCAGCTGTGATGTTTAAAAAGTTTGAGAGATATAATTTCTGGGTAATCATTTTATTAATAATGCTAGCATTCTATTAATAAAAGGAATAGTCAGAGACACTGAAATGCGGTGGGCTCATACTTTACATGCCCTTAGAAGAGTGGGTATTCCTGAGGGTGGCAATCAACTCTGACTGGTTAACAATTAATGAGAGAGAATGAACACCGCAATGAGAGGTGGACCTATTCTAATGAAGGGCTGGTGGAATATAACTTTGTCGTTTACTTCTAACTTGCTCAGCCTTGGGCAATCTAATTAAATAATTTATTCCCAGCTAAACTTGTGTAGACCATGATGGGCTTTCACATCTTAAATTCCTTCTAAGGTCGGGTGGGGTCTGACCAAACTTGAGGAGTTAATTCAATCTCATCAGTAATGTCCTTTAGACTTAACTTTGAATGAGGACTTTAGAAATAGGGGAACTCTGGACCTTCCCAAATCATCGGTTATTAATAATCATTTCTCTCAGAGCACAAGCAGCTTCCTCTTTAGATAGTCCAGTTCCCTCTTCTAGGAGGAGAGCCTCATCTATTATTTAGCTCCAAATGTTCTGGAGTCCTTTTCTTTCTTCTGATTGTTATAATCATCTACTCTCAGACACCATTTTTTAAAATTTTTTTTCTCAGACACCATTTGACATAAATTAGAATTCTCCCATGCCTCATCAGATGCTTTTTTCTTTTTTTTTGAAATACCTCTTCCATTCTTTTTTCCTTTTTAGTCTTAATTTCATTTTATTTTTATATAAGTTTTTGCTTCTTCAATTGCTTTTGGGATATCTTTTTCTTTTTAGCAATCTCCTCTTCTGGCTTAGGAATAATTTTTCCATCCCAGTAAGAAGCATCTCAATATGGCAAGAAAACCTGTGGATGGGTTGATTCAGTTAATTGTTGTTGTTGTATTTGTCTTTCATTCTCAAAGATGACCATGGCATCAGGGAAATGATGACATGACTTGCAGTTGACTTTGATTTGAGTGAGGGAGGGCTGTGTAAAGTCACCAGCCTCACTTTGTCCTCCAGAGCCATCTGGGTCCAGTGGTCTGATATTCACCAGGAGGAATGAAGATGGCCCAGGATGCAATGGAAGACCCTGGCCCTTTTAGGCTAAGGTCTTTTCTGGTTCTCGTTTTGAGTGAGGTAACACTCATTCAGTGAATAGGCCTCTTTAATCAAGGGGATGGCCCCTTTAATCAAAACTCAAAAAAAAAAAAAATCAAACTGGGAAGGGAAGACCCTCAGGGTTCCTGGCCAAAAGAGAAACACTTACCATTATAAGCTCTGTAAGTATGCTTATGCACTTTGGTAGACCATTGATCTGGATATGCTCAATGACAAGACAATCTACATCTAAAACTTTGGGATCACTCAATGAAGTTTTGAACCTGTACAGCAAAAATGAAAGTTTTTGGCTGGGCTAATGAGTCTATGTCTAGCCCCACTGTTTAACCTGGGCATATCTGACAAATATTTTATTTACAGAAAAGAACATACTGTTCTTTTATGTGACCTCTTTCACATACTTGGTATCCTTTTGAATATGCATACCCTTGATAGTTTGGACAGTTTCAAAGGGTATTCCTGAAGTGGACTTTGAAGTTTTAATCCCTTGATTTTCATGATTTTGTGGAATTATGAGGAATAAGAATACTTGGGGTACACAGAAAGAGGACTTTTTTTTTTCCTATTCTTTCACGAAACACTTCATTTTCCCTGACAATCTGATGTATTCCTTCTACCTCTTCTTTTAGTAGAGAAACCAACTTGTACTTTGTGTACCACAGCTATTAAGTGTATTGGACTCCCCTGCCCCCCCCACCCCCAAACACTGTGTACCCTCTTCAGGGCAAAAAATTCTCCATGCATCCCTTAAACCCCAAGCTGATGATGAATGCCCAAATTTAATCCCTTGCTCTTTATTAGACCAGTTATACCATCTAAATACTATACTATTTATTTTATTTTTATAGCTAACTTTCAAAAATGTAGCTTACTTTGGCTGCCTCCATTTCCTCATGACCACTCCCCACCCTGCACCTTCTTTTAATCTAAAATTTGGCTTTTGTCTTTAACCCTTCACTGAAACTTTCTTTGGCCACCAGTAATCTGCTGAAACCCAATGGAATTTTCTCAGTTTTTATATTTCTTACCCTCCTAGAATTATTTGACATTGGCAAGACTTACTTTTCTTCACTATTTTCTCCCTTTAGTAGAATTTAAACTCCCTGAGTGCAGGAATTATATCCCCATCACCTAGCACAGCATCTGGCACATTAGTAGGTATTTAATAAATATTTGTTGCATTAAGGTGAATTCTGTGGAATTGCATTCATAGTTTTCCTCCTATTCAGCCACTCTCTTTTCCCCTTCATCTATGGATATACTCTAAGCTCCAATACTTGGTGCTCTATATTAATTTCCTTGGAGTATGCTTACCTTTAATGGCTTCAGTGACTATATTTTGAACATATAATTCTTAAACACATATTTTCAACTCTGACTTCTTACCCTGTTTGAAGCTCTCTGACAATCTATGCCTATTTACTTGCTTGGATATTTAGTTTAACTTACCTTCTCTAAAAAGTCCTTCTTGACTACCTCCTTCTTCCTCAATTTCTCTAACTCTTCTACTCCTAAAATATGCATATAATTCGACTTCCACTCGACTTTGCTGCTTTGAAACATTTTGCATGTGTTTATTTTATGAAACCAGTAACAGGGTTGGACACAAAAACTGAAAGCCTTTAAATCAAGTGACTAAATATGGCTATATGAAAAAAAACCAAAACATCTCACCATTTTGTTACCAAATTGGCTAAGCACTCCCATACCCAGTACCTCATTTTGGGAATATACTGATCTGAGGTTTCTGTAAAGTTTAACCTCTCACAAAACCTTCCGTAGAGCCAGGATGGTGATGGGTGTTTTGGATTTTAAAGGACTTCCTTGCATACAAAGTAGAACAGGTTGAGAAGGCAATAAGGCAAGTTAAAAGAATATACACTAAGTACTAATAAAACTGAAAGGAATTGTATCTATTGCAATAAGAATCATGAGTTAACTCTAGGAGATGTCTTAAGTGGGGAAAATGCAATTATTACCACTGATAAATTTAAATTTTTGCTTTTCTTCCCCCAACAAAGAATAATATACTGGAAAAAGATTAATCTAAGATTAGATGTGATGTTGGACATTTCTTAAAAATATTATTTCTAACAATTTAAAGAATTCCACATTCCCAGCTTTAAGGAATCTTAAAATCTGATGCTATTATCTCCTATTTTGTGGGAATTTTAAATTTTTTTTATTAATTTTTATTATTTGGGGGTCAGGGTCATTCCTCCCGCAATGTTTCGTTAACTAAAAGCCTGTCCCTGTTAATACTAACCTCACCTGACCAAAACCTGACTCATGGAATAACAGTGTTAAGGGAAGACTTCTGACACTCCTAAGACACAACTGAGAGGAAAAATGGAACACAGCATCTTTTAAAACCTCCACCCTAAAATATTTTATTTGTAGAAGAATTTCCCTGATGCCAAGTCTTGTTGACATGTAGATTCCTTCCTCTCGATCATCCAATTGTGACTTCTTTAAAATGCAGCCTTGTAGTTTTGTAAGTGTAGGATTTTGCAAACTAAATGTTTAACCTGTAACCTTAGTTTACCTAGAGAGTCTGTTTAACTACGTTTATTTCCTTAGGGAATGTATGAGATTATGGCTTTGCTTAACTAAATTGTTCAAATTTTATGACACTGCATGGGATTATGAATCTTTTTTAATCACCTAAAAGAATGTATGAGATAACAAATAAAAGAATTATTTCTCTGTCATTGATGTAATTTTGTCCTTAAGAAGCCTTACTAGAATCCTAATCATTGTTGAAGGATTATTTTTTTTAACCCCTCTGAACCTGTGCTTCAGCATAATAAAACCCAGGTTTTTACCTCTATAATTTCTGTGTTGTGGTAGATATATTTTAGCAGCAGTTACCTGCCACATAAATTAAAAAAGATTTTTTTTTCTCATAACACAACCATTTTCCTTCTCTTTACCATCCCTGATCCCCAAAATATAACTGTAAGGCTTCTAATTAGGAGCAGGTCTTTGATTGTAATGCCATTATAATAGACAGTATTACAAGAACATGTATAGTTAAAATGTTATTTAAAATATTTATGACAATTATATCTATGGCCAGTTATCTCATTTGGTTAGGGTTTCACGGCGCCAATAGAAGTCAAAATCTCAAGTTTAATCTTGAATGATTAAGTTACTACATATTGCAAAGGACAAGTTGGCATGGAACATAAGATCAAATTAAATTCTTCTGCAAAGAAACTGAAGTATTTAGAGGAAGGAAATAACTTCTAAGCTGTTAAGAGATCTGTATGTTTAAACAGTTATAAATGCAAATTTAACTGGTTTCATTAAAAACAACTTTAAAAATATTTCCAGTGTATGTCCTATTATAGGAAGATCCCCTTCCTACTTTGCCCCTTTCTGTAGTAGCAGCCAGTAGTCAGGGGCAATTTCCCTCAACCCCACTGGGAGCTTTTACTTTAAGGGGCCCAGGGGCTACACACATGGCATATAAATTGAATCTAACATGAGAGTCACTTAAAAACCCTAAACGGTCAATTTATATGCTATTATGCCTGGTCACTTTTCTCTCTTCTTCGGTCATCAACTACATCCTAGACCTACCTAGAGATCAAAGTAGCAAATGTGTGCTACTCATGGATTACAACAAAATACCTCAAAAAAACTTTCTGTACTAATGGTGAATCAGCTATTGTCAGCTAAAAAAATGAAAAGGCATACACCACACAACTCTAAATTGACTTTTAAAAATGTTGTACCAGAAGCGAGCGAGACACACCACAGAGTATAAGTTTTAAGTGGAGAATTTATTGGCCGGTGGCCATTGGGGTACGGCACCCCAAATCAATGGCAATGTGTTGGGGTGATGGCATGGCTTATGTAGGATATGGGGGTACAGGGCGGGGGGAGCAGGAACAAAGGTCCTGGCTGATCAAAAGATTCAGTCAGGTTATCCTACTAGTGAGAAAATCTCATTTACATTCCTTGGTGGAGTCATGGAGCCCCAGGGATATCTGCTAGAAAGGGTCTGCCAGGTTATCCTTCAGTGGGATGGTCCTATCTATTGATATTGCTTGGTGGAGTCATGGAGTCCCAGGGGGTTTGCTAAATGCCAAAGATATTTGAGTCCATTCTTTCTGGGGGGTGCTTGTCAGTAGCTAGGGGTTTCTCAGGGGTTCCTAATTTTCCTTGTATTACAAAAACTTTAATAATCTCATACAGTAGGAACAGATTTAAAGAGTGGGTTCCCTTTGAGACTAGGTAGATGAATGCCTACACTAAGTCCATCCATTTGAGAGTATATCCTATTTTTGATTCTCTAGTTACATAGATATCACTAGGATGCACGTGGGAAAATTAATTTTTAAATATAATCTTAATAAATGAAGGTGGCTGACCTACATGGTAAGGATAAAAACTTTCAAAATAATTTGATTCCAAGTTATATCCGCATTAAAAGTCAAAAACAAAATCACACCCACACTCCTTACTTTTTCCAAATTTGTTGAACTTGCTTTAGACATTCATGATGTTTTTGGTTATTATGTGGAAGAGGCATGTGAAATCCCCAAGGCAGTTTGCAACAAAGAGAATAGCTTCTTCTCTTTAAATGCATCAGGAGTCCCCCAAATTAGCATATTACTATAAAAGATAGTTCATTTCCTTAAAACTAGTAGGATCAGACCCAATGTGAGAAACTGCTTTCTCTTTGCACAAAATATGAACCTTTTTCATTACTAATTTTGCCTAAAAATTTGAAGTGATCTACCTTAATGAAGTTGGTGATTAAGAAAAAACCAAAAAGTCTGAAGTAAAAAAAAAAATCACTCAGAAATCCAAATCTTGATCTTTTTAGAGATACACCAAACATTCTGAATTTAACAACTGTAGCTACCAAAGTCCTAACCAATCTTAAAAACCGTCAAGGTTTTTTTTTGTTTAATTCACTATATTTTTCCTTCACTGACTATCATTGTGGTCAAATATGCCACATATTGTAAGAGCAAGAAAAGCTGGGTTTTAATATTGATTTAGTAGCTCTTGGGTAAGGTTTCTTGCTTTTTACATTCCCCTTATTGGTATTATTTAAAGGCAGTGGAAGTGGTTATTTTTGTAAATACAAAGTGGTGCTAGCAGCAGGGTTACCAATACAGTCAGGGGAGGGGGATATTGCTATTTCTGCTGTTTTTCTTCAAATTCAGGTACCCTTCTAAACCTAAAGGGAGTATGAAGTTTAGTTATACATGTGTTGTATCTACAAACATAACAAACATTTATAATTCAAAAAGATCAAAGGCATCCTTTCTGAACTTTCTATGCTGGGGGTTCTTTTCCTTTTTTGTGTTATGAACCCCTTTAGCAGTTTGGTGAAATCTATGGACCTTTCTCAGAACAAGGTTGCAAAATGCATTAAATAAAATACATAGGACTATAAGGAATAGCAATAATATTGAAACAACTATTAAAATATTAAAAAAACCCCAAACCCCAACAAAACCAAGTTCACAGACCCCAGGCTGAAAACTCTTGTTCTATGCCTTGTACAGCTGCTGTTTTTCTCCAAATTTAGAAGACTTGGAAATTTAAAACTTTGCAAGTCAGAAAGTAATTTAATCATGAACAGATGGGGGAAAAATCAATTTTTAAAGACAGGTACATAGGCCAATATAAGCTTCTTCACTACCCCTTCCCCAGACTTCAAAAAAAAATTCACACCTTCATTCATTTTCTTGACTTTTGTTTAAGTCTTTTCCTTAAGTTGCAGATGATGACACAGTCCACCTTCTTTCCCAGGCTATCTCCTCCACTTGCGTCTCTGATCTCCTCCCCTCCCTTCCAACGTCCTTTGAAAGCCTGCCCAGTCATTTATTGTCTTTTGCTCCCACTGATACTCTTTCCCCTATTTCCTGGCACGTCCCTGTTTCCTACAAACGTGCTCAGACCTCTCCTACCTTTACAACAAAACAAAACAAATTTGCTTTTAACCCCGTTACCCTCTCAGGCTATTCTCTTTACTTCTTCCCCCACTCATTGCCAAACTTCTACGTAAAAATTTCATAACTATCCTCTAATGGCCTTTTTTAGGTCTTTCATTCTTTTTAACCTTAGGCAGAACATAAACAGTAAGGCAGAGTACTGACCACTTGCAAGAAGTCTTGAAGGATGGCTTAAGACTTGACTGGGGAGAGGAGGGAGAAGGTTCTGGGAAATTCTGTAGAGAGAATTTATGCTTTGAGTAGGGAATGAATAAGAGAATGACATGAATGAAGTCTTGGAGGACTGGAAAACCATGAGGGATATTGAAGAGACTGGCCTAGTTGGACCAGAATATTTATGTAGGCAATCACTAAGAAAAACTGGAAAGATAGGTTTTAGCTACATTATGAAGGGTCTTGAATAACAGGCTAAAAGAGTTCAACTTCTTCATGCTGAAAAATGATCAAATGATTCTTCACTGCCTAGTGACATAACAAGTTTGGGGAAGACAGATAAGGTGCCATGTGAAGAGTGGATTGGAAGGAGAAAGACTAGGCAGGAAAACTGTTGAGGAGACAACTGCTGATTTTAATGGCATAAAGTAGGAACAGAAAGAAAGGATCACGGATCTAAAATTGCAAAGTTCTTTAGACCTTACCTAGTATAACTTCCTAATTTTGCAAATGAGGAAATGGAGACCCAGAGGAGTTATGCAACTTGTTGAAGGTCACACAGATATTAAGAAATCTATGTCTTCAGACTCTTTTGGCATATTGGAAATAGCACTGGTTCTTGCAGTCAGAGGACTTGAGTTCAAATCCTGCCTCTAAAGCTTACTGTCTTGTCACTAAACTTCCTTAGATTGCAGTTTTCTTCCCTCAAAAGTGAAAGGACAGAATTTGATGGCCTTTGAGGTCTCTTCCAGTTTTAAGTCTATGATCTTGTGACCTTGCTTCTTCAAAGCACTCATATAAACTAAGATATCATTGATATTCATGAGTACCATGAAAAAATCTTTGTGGTTTAAAAAAAATATTAATTGTAGAACAACACAATATTTTAAATAACTGTCTTAGAATGTGTACTGATAAGGAAATAATATTTCGATGCTGGGAAAGAGACAATTCTCACATGAGAATTATCATGAGCCCTCAGTGATTCATACTAGTGTCTTGTCTTACAACTTTTTTTTTTGTTGTAACCATTTTTATTTATTTATTTTTAATTTTTTGTTTACAACAGTCAGTTCCACAAGTTTTTGAGTTCCAAATTTCCTCCCCCTCCTTCTCTGCCCCTCCCCCCCCAAAATAGCATGCAATCCAATAGAGGTTCTACATATACCTTCGCATTAAACTTATTTACACAATAGGCACGTTGTAAAGAAGAACTGTAACTGACAGAATGAATCATGAGAAAGAAGAAGGGAAAAAAAGGGAGCAAATAGTTTGCATTCAGACTCTAATTCTTTCTCTGGATGTGGATAGTTTTTTCATGAGTCTTTTGGAGCTGTCTTTGAACCTTGTATTGCTGAGAAGGGCCAAGTCTATCAAAGGTAGTCATCACAGAAGCAGTATGTCTATGGTTGTGTATAATGTTCTCCTGGTTCTGCTCCCCTCACTCAGCATCAGATCATGTAAGTCTTTCCAGGTTATAATGAAGTCCATCTGCTCCTCCTTTCTTATAGCACATTAGTATTCCATTACCTTCATATACCACAATTTATTTAGCCATTCCCCAATTGATAGGCATCCCCTTGATTTCCAATTTTTTGCTACCACAAAAAGAGCTGCTATAAATATTTTTGTACACACGGGTCCCTTTCCCACTTGCGTGATCTCTTTGGGACACAGCCTTAGAAGTGGTATTGCTGAGTCAAAGGGTATGCACATTTTTATAGCCCTTTGGGCATAGTTCCAAATTGCTCTCTGGAATGGCTGGTTCAGTTCACAACTCCACTAACAATGTAAATAGTGTTCCTATTTTCCCAATCTTCTCTAGCATTTATGATTTTCCTGTTTTGTCATGTTAGCCAATCTGACAGGAGAGATGTGGTGCCTAAGAGTTGTTTTGATTTGCATTTCTCTAATCAAGAGTGATTTAGAGCATTTTTTTCATATGACTATAGAAATCTTTAATTTCTTCCTGTGAAAACTGCCTGTTCATATACTTTGACCATTTATCAATTGGAGAATGACTTGTATTCCTATAAATTTGACTCAGTTCCCTGTATATTTTAGATATGAGGCCTTTATCAGAGACATGGGTTGTAAAAATTCTTTCCCAATTTTCTGCTTCCCTCCTAATCTTTGCTGCATTGGCTTTGTTTGTACACAACCTTTTCAATTTAACATAATCGAAATTATCCATCTGCATTCTGCAATGCTCTCTATCTCATTTGGTCATTCATTTTTCCCTTTCCCATAAATCTGACAGGCAAACTATTCCCTGCTCTCCCAAACTGCTTATAGTATCAGCCTTTATACCTAAATTGTGAACCCATTTTGACTTTATTTTGGTAAACAGTATAAGATATTTGTCTATGACCCTTTTCTGCCATACTATTTTCCAGTTTTCCTAGCAGTTTTTGTGAAATAGTGAATTCTTAACCCAGAAGCTGGACTCTTTGGGTTTATCACATCTTACAACTTTTAAACAATCCATCTGTGGTCTTGAAAGCTGTGTTTCCCCTCCATCATTTATTTATTGTCTAACCTTGGATTTAATTCACTTGACCCTTCCAGGGTTCAATAACTTCCTATGTAAAATGGGGAATACCTGCACCTTATGTGCCTGTAGGATAAGAACATCATTTCTTGAGATCTCTTCTAGCTCTAAAAATCTTTGATTTCTTGCCCGCAGAGTCAGGGCAGCATGTTTCCTGCGACTAGAAGGGGAACACAGACAATATTCCAATTTGTATAGTAAGTTAATATTATTTTTAGAGGATTAGAAGTTGTCACTAGTATTGTGTTTTAACTATGATTAGAAAATGTTTTTTGTTTGTAAGGCCTTAGACATATAAATGCATTAATGTTTCCTAAAAATGGAAGAAGTTCTGGGAACTAAAGTCTACATTAATTGAAAGTACTGAGAAGGTTTTCATTCTATTCTGCTTTTTCACTAAGGTTATTTCTCTTAAGGATTCCTAATTTACCAAGGGACAATGAAATTATACTGTGAAATAAAAGAATATTGAAAGTGCTCCAATATTTTATAAACAACATTAGTTCTACCATTATTTGGATGAAATAAATTTCTTTTGTGGTGTTTTCATCTCCCTCAGAAAAAATACTGCTACATAAGTCATCAGGTGTCAATCAATTGCATCCCTCCAAACTCCTCCAACCTTTTTGATTTTACTTCAAAAAACTCTCCCCTCCAATAAATCTCATTAAATTTCCTTTAAATTCTTAAATATACCAAATTATAAATGATTCAGAGAAAGACGATCTTTTCTCAACATCATGCATAACTTTTTTTCCTGCATAAATTAGGTTTGAGGATAAAAATAAATGACAAAATTGCCCCCACAAAGTCATGCTGTTTTCAATTATTTGATGTGATAAATACATACCTCTGCTTCCATGTGATAAGCATTTTCTACTCTACTAAAATCCTTTGTCACAGTTATATTTTCTGCCTGAAACGGAAAGTAGAACAGTATAATTCTTAAAGCCAATAAAACAAACTAAAAATTTAGCTATTGTATGCTATTCCTCTGAAACAAAATAGAAACCTGAACTTTGGATAACTTATTTAAAAAGCAGGAATATAGAATATCAAAGGCCTAAGGTAAGGAGGATATTCTGCTTAGTTTTTAAAAATACCTAAAAAAAGCAGAAATCAAACACATTCATTCTTTTAAAAGTGTACTAGAAAAATATTTCTTAATAACTCCCATTTTGACTTAAGAGTTTCACACTATCTAGGCACATTTATAATATTAAAGTGTATGCCTAAGGAATTTAATACAGTAAAAATATTTAAATGCACTGATATCTAGTTTTTAAGAAAAGTAAACCTATGGTGAACCTTTTTATAGAACAAAAAAAAATCACACGATTTCTTTTTTGCATACTTTAATGTTTCATGTCTTACATTATTTAAAGTATATATGGCATAGTAGATGGTACAGTTTAGTGATATCCTCTAAAAATATTCTGATCCCTGTTCTTTGGGAAACTGTACATCTGAGAGAAGAAGGGAAAGAGAGAGCAAGTAGCTAATATGTAATTATTAGCTTGTATCTTCTCTTCTTCCTCTGCACCTCCCTAAGGGTGTTTGCTGCCCATTTTTGATGCTGCTCTATAATATTTTTACTAAGTAAGGACTACTGTTTCTTATGTTTGCACTCAGTTTGGTTTATGCAATTTTTAAGTTGGAAGGGGCCTCTAATTCAAACTCCTTATTCATCAAACCTGCCTCTAATATTCCTTCTAACCAAATTTCATCTACATAAAAATGTTAAGTGGAGAGAAAGGAACTCTGCATACTGTGATTTGCCCAAGATACTTGAAGCCTCCTTAAAGAGACCTTACCTGTGGTTAAAATTTTTTTATCCTTATCTTTTTAAATGGTACTCACAGTCCCTGACAAAACAGTAGCTATTATCATACTTAATATTTCTTAAAGTATCTGAGAGATAGCTATCTCTACTCTTCTTCAGCCTGCCTGACCAACTGTACTGTCTCACACCAGGACCAAAAATATCTACTTTATTTCCTACTCCTTAATACGTATCTTATGTTCCGGGCAGGCTGTGGGTTTTTTTTTTTTTTGACTGTTCTATCTATATGAGTTCTATCCTTTTGTTCATGTTATTAAGTTCCTCTTAGTGAATTTTCCTTCTATGCCCAATCTACTCCTATTCAAATCTTACTAACTTCCAGTGCCTACTCAGGTTTAACCCATAAGGCTTTCTTCCCTTACAGAAGATTTATTTTTCCCTTCTTTGAAAACTCTTTAATAGTTATGTTTTGTACCACACATTTTAGTATTTAATTTTGTACTATTTTATATTATTCTCTAAAGTCTTCTCTCTCCAAATATATTCTTAAACTTCTTAAGGAAAGTAGCTGTTTTTGTATCCCTCATATCATATAGCACAATGGTTAATTAGGTATCAGACCAGTAAGTAGACCTTCAACTGGTTTCTATCCTGTTCTCAGAAATACCCTGAGAAGAATATGGTTTGAGCTTTTGCCTGGGGATGTGAATCCATGAGCTATAACTATATTTCCAACAATGATATTTACTACCATTCTTTGTGAGACCCTCCAAATGAAATCAACACACACACACACATACTACCTTTAATGTAAAGGTAAATACATGGGAGGATTAAAAACAACAACCACCACCACCTACATTTGAAAATATGTTTTAGGAGCAATAAATGAAAGACTGAAGATTTATAGGCTACACAGATACAACTATAGTACAGAGAGCTATAATAGACATAACTATTGAATCACTATATACCTATAGATCAAAATGTAGCAAGTTCCAAATAACATTATAAAAAATGAAACTGTTAAAAGTATAATCAATGACTCATTACTGATATGGGAAACACCACGATATAGTCAGATTGCTGATTTGTTAGAACAAAGATTAAAATAAATGCAAAGAATAAAAATGAGAGAAAGATGTGGTGAGCAATTAACTCCAATCTGACCCATTTAAACAATTATTGATGCCAAAAATATGAAACAGATGAAGAAACAGACTTCAGCACCTATCATAACCATTTTCTAAAGAAGTCTGAGGTAATTAATTGGCATAATAAGGAGACCAAAAGCACCTAACAAACCATCTCTGCCATCAAACACTTGACCTGTTTGCCAAGCATAGAAATATAGCAGCCATGGGCAACACTGGTTTAAACATAAAGTCATCTGTAAAGTCTTATGAAGAAGGGCAGTGACAGATTATGGGCAATACTGTTTTATGAAACAAGAAGAAAGGGTGGAAGGAAAAGCAAAATTGAAGAAAATTATGCCTTAAAGGCTCTCCTCCAACAAGATGTTTCCAATATAAATGTCAAAATCATACGATATGTATCTGGAAAGATACAACAGAACTTGTTTAATAACCCTCTGATTATTAACATCAACAATTTATATCAAATGAGGCATAATACAGAGAGATGTATACTTGCCAAAGATGTTGTCACCGTTATGGAAGATATCTAGTGCAAAGAACAAACTGAAGTATTCCTTTTGGATGATGTGGTCTACCAGTATGATATGAATTACACTGTGCAGATTGCATTAAGCTCTGGAACACTGCAGAGCCTCCTAAATGAGACCATAATTTCTCAAGACAGCTTGGTCTAATGCTAGAAAACAATAAGTGAATGAAGAATGCCTCCTGTCCAGGCTATGATATGCAAAGGAATGGACAACCCACAGAGCTTGTGCGAAAGTACATATATCATGGATAGATACTACAAACATTCAGTGAACTGGACCCAGAATCAACAGTACAAGGAACATGGGCTGGACTGCCTCTGGGGAAACTACACAATTCTTTTAATGTCCCTAAATTTCTCTCCAAAACAAAGGACTAAATACCAATGATTTTTCAGCGGCAATATATGACTACAAATCACGGAGCATTAAAATCTGAAGAATGAAATAGTCTTTAAATAACTTACGGTGAAGATTAGGAAGACATGCTTGGTGGATGTGAGCAGATTGCAACAAATTACAAACAAGTATGCAAAAGAAATAGTGTAAAAGATATAATGAGAAAAAAGTTTCAACAGAATAAACTATGGGCTAGCCATGTGGCGAGAGAAAAGTGATAGCCACTTGATGTCCGGAAAATGAGAGGAAAACCCCACTGTAAGTTAGGTGGATTCTTTGTGGGGAATCTCTCTGAAGATATAGTCAAAAAAATGATACAAGATAGGAAGGTCTGAATGGGTTATGATCAACACTGTTAGAGGGAATACACATAACAATGAAATCACAGATTCACTGAATTATACTGGCAAACTGTTTTGAAAAAGGCTGAAATTCTAATTAGTGAAATTCTTAATCAGTGTTTTCCACCACCGACTTGCTGTTAGTGAAGTGAGAATATATGAAAACTAGAAGTGACTTGTCAATGCTGTAAGGGATTATCAATCTTCTGGGAGCATCCCTCTTTTGCTCTGGAGGTAGGGAAAAATGCTCTCAGACAAGATTAGGTGTTCAAAATCAAGAAGATTATCTTTGGGGCTACAGACATTTTGATTATTTACATGCTGGATTACAACACTCTACTTTAACAGGGTTTGGTAGCAACAACAAAAACAATAATTATAATAGCTAATGTTTATATAATCTTCAAGATTTGCCCATTTCAGACTTCCAGCAGCCCACTGAAGTAGGTGCTAGATTCTTCCCATTTTACAGATGAGGAAACAGGCTGAGAATAGTTAAATGATTTGTCCAGGATCAGGTGGCCAATAAGTGCCTGAAGTAAGATTTGGATTCTGCCTATCTTCTACAGGAAGCCTTTCCCAACCCTTTTTAATTCTAGTGGTTCCCTCTTATAATTACTTTCTACTTGTTATGTACACAGCTTGTTTGTACATATTTGTTTGCTTGTAGTTTCCCCAATTAGATTGTGAACTCCTTGAGGGCATTTACCTCTTTGTTTCCCCAGTGCTCTCATGTGGTGGCCAGGAGGCACAGTAGATAAAGTGCTGGACCTGAAGTCACAGAGATCTGAGTTCAAATTCAACCTTAGACACAATATTACTAGCTGTGTTACTCTGGCCCAGTCACTTAACCCTATTTGCCTCAGTTTACTCATCTGTAAAATGACCTCAAGAAGGAAACAGTAAACTACTCTAGTACCTTTGCCAAGAAAACCCCAAATGGGGTCACAAAGAGCCAGACATGACTCAACAACAACAAAATTTTCAGAGCTTAGCACAGTTTCTGGCACATAATAGGCCCTCAATAAGTGTTTATTTGACTACTGTCTTGACAGGAATCAATCTACTACAGTAAACAATACGTGGCTGTATAGTATAGAACACAGGATTTAGAATCAAAGCCCTTGGGTTTGAACCCTAGCTCTCTTCTGCACCTTGCAATGTGACTCTGGGCACTTAACTTCTTCGGATCTATTTCCTCATATATAAAATGAGCATCTAGGCTCTAAGGTCCCCTCTAGTTTTAAGTGTACGATCCCACTTACCAGCTATATGACTTTAGGCAAGTCAAATTAACCTGAGTCTGTCTCCTCATCTGTAAAATGAGGAGATCAGCCCTAACTCCCAGAGCTGTTGGAAGGACCAAAGATGCTCTATAAACTAGAAAGCATCATACAAATGTAAGCAGTTATTGTTACTTACCTCATAGTTTTGTTGTGAGGAAAGCATTCTGTGAAGTTTTAAGCACCATGTAAATGAGATATTATTATTAAGTAGGACAAAATTAGTGGTAAACCAAATTCTGAATTCTAAAAGCTTAACACAGGAAGACATTAGAGGAGAGATTCTGCTGGAATGGAGAAGCTCTTCTTGTGAAGAGGAACCTTCACAGGGCTTGCCAAGCTATCATTTTCTGATACGGAGAAATGGCAAATTTGGCTATTTACAAGGTTGGGAGGCTCCATGGGAACTGACAATAGTGAGAGTCAGCCTCCAGATTATATTGGGGTTTAGTTATAACACGGTAGTAGAATGCCTGCATTGACCGTATTGTTTGGAGATAACAGTGGCTGAGGCAATCAATTTTTTCTTCTTGGTCTTAAAAAGAAGCCAACATAGTTCTTTAGGCACTACCAACTATAAGTAAGAAACTACTGAACTGAATTGAAGAATAACTAAAATTAAGAGAACACATTAGGTCACCTCAGCTCTTTACCTGAGACTAAACTGCTAATTAGTCTAGGGAGCAACTATCTCATGGAATTACCTATCTCTTATATTTGTGAATGAATGAAAAGGCACTGAATAAACACTATGGCAAAGCACTGCGCCATATGCTGAGGATACAAACAGAAAAACTGAGGTAGTCTTTGCTTTCAGGAGCTCACACTTTAACTTAAGAGGATTTCACATTAATGACATTTCATTGCAGAGCAAATGAGAAGGCCCAGGTCAGATGGCAGTGCCTGAGGGCTGAAAACTGCCATTGAGATGGCCTTCCCTTTGCCTTGGCCCAGACGTGAAGTCTACCCACATATTTACTATATTTCATATGCGTAAGTATGAAATAATAGGTATATAGCCAACTAAATGCAGCTAGTTAAAGGACCTGTAATATTTTACTTGCATACCAAGTCAGCAACTCCTACAAAAGGATAAGATTTTGTTGCTCTTTATATTTGTAAGACGTACCTGTGATCTGTCTAGTTTTCTTCATATTAGCATCCTTGATAGAAAAATATTTACTGTGCCTTGGTGGAAAAGTTGTAAATGAGAGACTAAAAAATTACATAAAAAACAAAAAAGACATGGCCAGGGCCTACCATCCAATTTTTGGATATAATCTCTTTGGAAGACAAATATAGCAAATAGCTACATCAAATGTGAGGATCAAAAGTTTTACTGATAAAGGAAATCCTTTGAAATAGCAGATTTGAAATATGTTTTATAGTTTTTTTACTGTACACTCTACAAAGCAATCTTGTTATTGTTTTTTACATTTAGTACAGTACTAGATTTTGTTTTTCCAATATTTTAATGCTACACTGAAATGCAGCTGTTTCCAGAATTCTATAGTTTCACCTTGTTCCTTCTCACTTTTCAAAACTCTCCCTTCCTTTAGCTGCCTACACTAGCACTTATTAGGCGTTTAAAAAAAAAAGCCACAGGCATACTTTTCTTTAAAAAGTAAAATGCACAGGGCTACATAGGATGAACTTACTTTTGCTACCATAGCAACCACTGTGCCTTTTGAAGGTTACTTGACTGGTGTGAAAGTTATTTTTTATATAATTGCTTAAAGTTAACTATTAAGGAAACTTTCAGCTTCCTTAAATTGTTGTTTAAAAATGGCTTTTGGGCAATATAGCTATGGAGAAGTGATAAAAGAGGTTTCTTTTCTCTATCGTTAAGAGACCTTGAAAATTAGTTACATCTTAAATAATTTTTGTTGAATGAACTAAAACTTTAGCATAAAATATCTGTGGTACATTAAATGAAATATTGTATAAAAATCAATCTTATTTGAAAAACTCCCAATTCTTAATGGCTGTATATGTTTAAGAACACTGCCATCTTGTGGCTTTGGGGCCTACTGCAAAATTGTTATAGAGAAAATAACATCAGATTTTCTCCTATTTGATTAAATTGTATGCCTCAAATATATGATGGGTTGGAAATCTAGCATTTAAAAAATAATTTCATAGGAAGACTACTGGAAATAATTTTAATATCCATGACCCATTTACTAAGTGCTTTGGCTCATATGTCCTACTTAAAAGCAATTTCTCTTTTTTATGACTGCAAGTTTTCAAGGGGAGTTATCCATTTAATTTTTAAGCAGAATAAGCTTTAAGAAGATCAAAGAAGAGTTTTTTTACTTCAGTTCTTCAGCCTGCTGTTCATATAATTTTCTCCTAGAAAAGCTATCATTTTAATCACTAGAGCCCCAGGAAAAAATTTGTTTTTTGTAGCACCTTAAGATATGCTTTACTTTTGATATCTACCAGCGTGGTATATTTAAACTATCCCTCCCCCCCAATCTGCCTTCTAGTTTTTTAGGTAGACAATGGGGATTACACAATATAATAATAATAATAGTAAATAATCTGGAACTGTAATCCCACATCAAGACCAAATAGCTACATCATCAACAAATAACCACTGAGATCCTACCATGCACAGGTTCTGTGAAAGATGCTGGAGAATATAAAAGCATATAACATTAGGTTTTTGACTTACAAGGGTTTGTCTTCTGGAGGTACAGACAACATACATACATAAAAAGATAAATAAAACTTCAAGGTACCATTTTCTAAATGTCAAATGTGTGGTATAGACAATAAGTGTTCCAGAAGTTCACTGGTAGTATATGTTATATCTTGTATTGAAATTACAGAACCACTGCTAATAAACAAACAGATAAATAAGCAAAAGTAAATTCTGAAGCTGGTCTATGAAAAGGGTACTAGACTAGTATCCGAAGACCTGGGTTTCATTCTAGATTAACATCTATCTATCTATCTATCTATCTATCTATCTATCTATCTATCTATCTATCTATCTAGTTCCTTGACCTCAGGTTAGGAATCCCTATTATACAGGATCACAGATCTGGAGCAGGAAGGTCCTTCTGGAGTCATCTAATTAATCTCCTCACTACAGACTGGAAAAGTCACTTCACTTCTTTGAGCCCCTTTCCTTATCTGTAATATGAAGACAATATTTTTGCTATCTCCTCCACAGACTTATTTTAGTAGTATTACTATAAATACCACGAAAGTGATCAAATAAATTAACATATGCAAAGCATTTTGTATCCATAAAGCACTACATAAATGAGTTATTTTTATTAGAAAATGCTAATATTTTTCATCATAGAAAATAAATTAAAATGTCTATGACATGAATATTAAACATCATATCATTAAATAATCAGAAGACAATCAGATCACGTAACTTTTGCAGATATGGTGAGGGGGTAAATTCTTAAACAAGCAATAGAAATAATTATAGAACAGAAAACAGATAATTTTGATTATGTTAAATTGAATAGAGACTGCAGGAACCAAATTAATGCTGCGAAGACAGTCTCTGTTAAGGACCTGATATTGGAAACAGAGGCAACAGAAATATGTAAGACCAAAGGTCATTCCCTAATAGGTAAGTGGTCAAAGGATGTGAACAAACAGTTCTCAAAAGAATTGAAAACTTTTAAACAACCTATATGAAAGAATGTTCCATATTATTAGTAATGACACATGCAAATCAAAACAACTCTGAGGTTTTGCCTGATAACTAGCAAATGAGAAAAGAGGTCAAAAATGGAAATGGTCAATATTGGTGGGGGAAAGCAAGCATTTATATGGCACCTACTATCATATGCCAATCGCTATATAACATGCTTTACAAATATCACTCTCATTTGATCCTCACAACAACGCTGAGAAGTAGATGCTGTTATTACTCTCATTTTACAGTTGAAGAAACTGAGGCAAACACAGGTTAAGTGACTTGCCCAGGGTTACAAAGTTAGTATGGTCAGATTTAAACTCATGTGTTCCTAACTCTAGGCCCAACACTTTATCCACTATGCCACCTGGTTACCCCTAATATTGGAAGGATTGTGGAGAGACAGATATACTAATACACCGTTGGTGGAGCTATGAATTCATTCAACCATTATGGAAAGCAATTTGGAACTACTGGAAGAAAGTGCCTAAAATATTCATACCTTTAACCTAGAGATTCCACTGCTGCCCTCTCCTCCTCTATCCCAAAGGAGGTCAATAGTAAAAAGAAAGGCTTCCCATATACCAAGATATTAATAGCAACAGTTGCTATAAATATATAATTCCGAAGCAACAAACTGCAACATAGCAAAGAATTGGTAACAAAGATGGCCATCAAATGGAAATGGCTAAACAAGTTGTAGTACATGAATGTCATGGAATAGTACTGTGCTGTAAGAAATAGTTGGATGAATATAGAGAAGTTTGGGAAGACTTACATGAACTGATGCAAAGTGAAGTAAACAGAACAAGTCAATCAAGTCAATGAACAAGCATTTATTAAGTGATCGTTATGTGCCAAGATGGGCAGCAAGGTCACACAGAGAATAGCATGCCAGGCTTGGAGTCAGAGATACTCATCTTCCTTAGTTCAAATTTGGCCTCAGACACTTACGAGCTGTGTGACTCTGAGCAAGCCACTTAATCCTGTCTGTCCCACTTTCCTCATCTGTAAAATAAGCTGGAGAAGGAAATGGCAAACCACTCCAGTATCTTTAGCAAAAAAAAACCCCAAACAGGGTCATGAAGGGTTGGACTTGATGGAAAAATGACTAGACAAAAAAAATGTGCCAGCTACTACATTGAATGCTGAGGATACAAAGTAAGGCAAAAATCTGATCCCTGCCCTCAAGGAGCTAGTCTTCTAAATAATATATTTAATATATATAAAGACAACAACATTGTAAATACAAAGAAAGCTAAATGCTGTAAAATTAGGAGTTTGGCCCCAAATAAGAAATATGAAAAGCAATCTTTGATTTTTTTGAAGAGCTGACATACTTTAAATTTGGGATATTGCATACAATCAGACTTTTTCCATATATCGCTTGGTTTGACTGAACACCCCCGCCCCACCCCCGCTTTTATATTCTTTGTTAAAAGGAATGACTCTCCTTGACAGGGAACAAGAAGGGGTATCTGCTTTGGGAAATGTAGATGACATAAAAATAAAAGATTTCAATAAAATTTTTTTTGAAAAATAAATCAAGTTACTTTTTCTGAATGCAATTCCTGACTAAGAAGTTCCTAAGTGAGAATGGCCATTTATGCCCTTCTACTGCTATGAGAACTGATGTTGCTCTTTGAGTCCTTGCCATTAATGCCACAGAAAACTACCATCATCAGAGTCCTCCTCCTCACCTCTTCCATGTTGTCACTACCACTTAAGTCCCACTACTTACCAAATAAAAGTACTTTTCCAACTCCCAACCAAATAAAAACAAATTTATAACTGCCATTGATGCTGATGGAAATCTGTGCCTCCCAAAAGCCATTATTTTGGATGCTATTAGAATTCCTTCTCCAAGTACTGAAAGAAATGTGTTTGATTCAGTTAAATAAGATACATATTTAATCTGACCTGGTTCCCAGCTTCTACTCTCTCCCTTTTCTAATACTTCACAAAGATGCCAAATTTATCTTCCTAAAGCACCGGGCTGATCATGTCAATACCCTGCCTAAGAATCTTCAATGGTTTTATCCTATTCCCTTTAGGATAAAATACAAATTTATAAATCATCATTTAAAGCCCTTGGTGATATGCTGCTTCTTACCTTTCACATTACTTCCCTTATACACTCTAAGATACCAGCCACACTGTCCTACTAGCTTTTCCCCCGAACTATACACCTTCCTCTAACTTTAAGCCTTTGCACAGGCATGCCTGAAACTCATTCCCTCCTTATATCCACCTCTCAGGATCCCTAGCTTTTTTTTCTCCCTACTTGTTAGTGTTCACTTTCTACTTAAATTATCTTTTATTTACTCATCTCTTTTTAGGCTATATCACTCAGGAGAATGAAAAACTCCTTGGGGTATGTGTATATGTGTATATACACATATATGTATGTACATATGTATGCTGTTGTTCAGTTGTGTCTGACTCATTTGAGATTTTTTTATTTAACATTCCACCCCCAAATACATGTAAAAACAATTTTTTACATTAGTTTTCTAAAATTTCCAATTCTCTCCCTCCCTTTCCTCTCCCCCTCATTAAGAAGGCAAGCAATTGGATATAGATTATATATACGCAGTCATGCAAAACATATCTCCAGATTAGTCATGTTGTGAAGGAAAACACAGACCAAAAAACAAACAAAAAAACAAGAAACATAAAGAAAAAGTATGCTTTATTTGCATTCAGATTCCATCGGTTCTTTCTCTAGAGATGGACAGCATTTTTCACCACAAGTCCTTCAGAACTGTCTTGGATCATTGTATTTCTGAGAATAGCTAAGTCATTCACAGTTGATCACTGTACAATATTGCTGTTACTGTGTACAATATTCTCCTGGTTCTGCTCATTTCACTTTGCATGGATTCATGTAAGCCTTTCCAGGTTTTTCTGAAAGTATCCTGCTCACTATTTTCCCCCCACTTAAATAGTATTTTATTTTTTTCCCCAGTTACATGTCAAGATAGTTTTTAGCATTCATTTTTACAGGATTTTGAATTCCAAATTTTTCTTCCTCCTTCCTGCCCCTCCCCTTTTCCTAAAATGGTAAGCAATGTGATATTATGTAAAACATATTTCCATATTAGTCACAGTTGTGAAAGAAGAAACAGATCACAAGGGGGGAAAAACACAAAAAAGGATAAAGTATATGAAAAAGTATGCTTTGATATGCACTAAAAGTTTATCAGTTCTTTATCTGGATGTAGATTGTTATTTTCCTTCCTGCGTCTTTTGTACACTTGGATCACTGTACTGCTGAGAAGAGCTGTGTCACTCATAGTTGATCATCACCCAATGTTGCTGATTTGTGTACAATGTTTTGCTGGTTCTGCTCATTTCACTTTGCATCATTTTATACAAGTTTTTCCAGGTTTTTCTGAAATCTACCTGTTCATCACTTCTTATCGCACAATAGCCTTGCATTGCATCAATATACCACAGCTTGTTCAGCCATTCCCCAAATGATAGGCATCCCTTCAACTTCCAATATTTCACCACTATGAAAAGTGCTGCTATAAATATTTTTGTACATGTGGGTCCTTTTCCCTTTTTTATGATCTCTTTGGGATATAGACCTAGTACTGATATTGGTAGATCAAAGAGTATGCTCAGTTTGGTTGTCCTTCGGGCATAGTTCCAAATTGCTCTCCAGAATGGCTGGATTAGTTCACAACTCCACCAACAATGCATTGGTGTCCCAATTTTCCCACATATTCTCTAACATTTATCATTTTCTTTTTTTGTCATATTAGCCAATCTGATAGGTGTGAGGTGGCACCTCAGAGGTGTTTTAATTTGTATTTCTCTAATCAAAAGTGATTTAGAGCACTTCTTCATATGTGTATAGATAGCTTTGATTTCTTCCTCTAAAACTGCCTGTTCACATCCTTTTATCAACTGGGAAATGGCTTGTATTCTTATAAATTTGACTTAGTTCTCTATATATTTGAGAAATGAGGCCTTTATCAGAGATACCTGTTGTAAAGATTGTTTCCTGGCCTTCTGCTTTCCTTTTAATTTTGGTTGCATTGGTTTTGTTTGTGCAAAAACGTTTTACTATAATCAAAATGATCTATTTTACATTTTGTAATGCTCTCTATCTCGTTTGGTAATGAACCTGTAACTCACTTAAGTTCTCCTTTCTTTAAGAATTTAGATGCTATTCCACTTGGTACATATATGTTTAGTACTGATATTCATTGTCTATCATGCCTTTTAGCAAGATGTAGTTTCTTTCCTTATCCCTTTTAATTAGGTCTTTTTTTTTTTCGCTTTTGCTTTGTCTGAGATCAGGATTGCTACCCCTGCTTTTTTTTTTTTTACTTCAGCTGAAGCATAATGGATTCTGCTCCAGCCCCTTACATTTACTCTGTGTGTGTGTGTTTCTTATAAACAACATATTGTAGGACTCTGGTTTTTGATATACTCTATCTGCTTCTATTTCTTGGGAGAGTTCATCCCATTTCCATTCACAGTTATGATTATTGTGCTTTACCCTCCATCCTATTTTTCCTCCTTTGTCCTCTCTCTCCTTTCACTCTTTCCCTTCTTAACAGTGTTTTGCTTCTGTCTACTGCTTCCTCTGGTCTGTTCTCTCTTCTGTCAATCCCCTCCCCTCTTACTTTCTTGTCGAGTAAGATAGATTTCTATATTTAACTGACTGTGTATACTATTCCCTCTTTGAGACAATACTGATGAGAGTAAGGCTCAAGTGATGCCCAATTACCCACCCTCCCATCTTTTTCTCCATTGTAATAGGTTTTTCTCACCTCTTCATGTGAAATAATTTACCCCATTCTACCTCTCCCTTTCTTCTGCACCCAGTGTACTTTTCTTTCTCATCCCTTAATTTATGTCATTCCCTCAAATTCACCTTATACACATACCTTCTGTCTATTTCTTCTAGCTGTACTATTACTGGTACAATTCAGTTCCATGGAATCCTTTATGTTTTCCTTCCCCCTTTTCCCTTTTTAGGCTTCTCTTGGGTCTTGATATCGGAGATAATTTTTTTTTTGTTCAATTCTGGTCTTCTCCTTATGAAAGCTTGAAATCCTTCTATTTCATTGAATGACCATTTTCCCCCTTTAAGTATTATTCTTAATTTCACAGGGCAGGTGATTCTTGGGTGTAATCCTAGCTCCTTTGTCCTCTAGAATATCATGTTCCATGACCTCTGATCCTTTACTGTTGCAGCTGCTGAGTCCTGTGTAATCCTGATTGTGATTCCCCAAAATTTGATTGTTTCTTTCTGGCCACTTACAGTATTTTTTCCTTGACCTGATAATTCTGTAATTTGGCTAAACTGTTCCTTGGAGTTTTTATTTTGGGATCTCTTTCCTCAGGTGATCAGTGGATTCTTTCAATGCCTATCTTGCCCTCTGTTTCCAGGATATCAGGGCAGTTTTCCTTGATAAAATACCTATTATCTATGTAACCTTGAAAGAAGGGTAAGTCAACTCAACCTCTCTGGGCCTCATTTCCTCATCTGTAGAATGAGCAGGTTGGGCTAGCCCCTTCTAGCTCTAGATTTTGGATTCTATGTGAACGTTTTTGGATCTCAGTTCTTCAATTTAAAAAATGAGGGGCTTGGACCTGATACCTTTTAAAAAATGAGGGGCTTGGACCTGATAACCTTTTAAGGTCCCTTCCAGCTTTTAAAACTATGATTCTGGTTAGTTTAAAACTCCCATGTCCATTATCAAGAAGCTATAGGTCTTAGCTCCAAGTTGCCAGTCACTTATTGTCCTATAAGCTGTCATCTTCTTTAACACACAGGTCTTTATGTCCATACGTTAGGAGGTAGCGTACTTTTCAGGGATGCACACATTGATAATGAGGTTGACACACACATTGCCAGAGCTAGCTCAGTGTTTGGGAGGCTCCAAAGGAAAGTATGGCAGAAAAGAGGTATCAGACTGACTACCAAACTGAAGGTCTACTGAGCTGTGGTGCTGACCTCACTGTTGTATGCCTGTGAAACTTGGACAGTCTACTAGCACCAAGCCAGGAAACTGAATCGCTTCCATTTGAATTGTCTTAGGAAGATTCTGAAGATCACCTTGCAAGATAAGGACTAGACACTGAGGTCCTCACTCAAACTAAACTGACAAGCATTCATACTCTGCTTCAGAGAGTGCAACTCTGATGGGCTGGCCATGTTGTTTGAATGCAACATGTGTGCTTGCCAAAAAAAAAGATTCTATGGAGAACTCAGACATGGCAAGAGATCACATGGTGGTCGGAAGAAATGATACAAGGATGCTCTCAGGGTCTCTCTTGGGAACTTTGGAATTGAGTGTGTGACATGAGAGACACTGGCACAGGACCACCTGGCATGCATCAGAGAAGGTGCTGTGCTCTATAAGCAAAGCAGATCTGAAACAGCTCAAATGAAATGCAGGATGCTCAAATATAGAGTATCCACCCCAAATGATCACACGGACTATTTATGCCCGACCTGTGGTAGAGAATTCTGAACTTGTATAGGTCTGATCAGTCACAATCGGACATAATGAAACTTGACTCTAGCATTGTGATGTCATTTTGGTCCTGTTTGAGAATGAAGGACAACAACCAACATTAGGAGGTAATTAAATTGTTTAGTAGAAAAAGTCCTAAACTTGGAATCAGGAGACCTAGGTACTAGTTTCAGCCCTGCTACCAGCTGTAAAACTATGAGCAACTTTTACTCATCTGGTTTCTTCATCTGGTAATATGACAGGGTTAGACTAAATGGTCTCTTATGTCCTGTTCGGTTCTAAATTCTATATTCTGGTTTAAAAATCTGTTAGATTTGTGTCCTGAATGATAAACTCAAATACAATTGCAGTAAGTCACACTTTTCCATATTTATTATTACAAGCTTTTCTACTCAATGTGCAGATTTATGCAAAAAATACATTATTATTCTGAACCAAGGACCGTGGACCTGATGGCTTCTAATTATTATGTAGCTCTGTGTTTTATTTAAATATGGCTTATACTCAGTATCCAACAAGATGATGCCCTACCAGCCAGACACTATTTATTTAGAACTGGGGGGGAGGGGGTAAAGTATATGCCAAATACACCAAGTAAAAATCTGTTTTGTACTCATACCAACTGTAATAATGATGTTTTGGGACTACTCTCTTTCATCTTCTCCCAAACGTCATGATAGCTGCCAGGGTCTTCAGCTAAAGAATCTTTTTTTTTTAAACCCTGAAGACAGAGTGATATAGTACCATAAGCAATCTTGAAAAGGGCATATATAAAGGTCAATGGAATTCCCCCCCCCACCTTACTTCTGTTAAACATACTGTAACATTTTTCTGTCACAGAATGTGAAATATATTGTATATAGCTGCATTTGCAGTGTAGTTGCCCTGTACTTTTGGCACATTTGCTTATAAATGTCATTTGCAAAAAGTCATGATCTAACCGATTAAAGTTTAAAAGTGCCCCATGACTCTCAAAACCTCATATGATCCATTTGAAAATATAATTTAAATGACTTTTTGGATTACCTACTGCTTTGAATTATCCACATGACTGCTTTCCTTCATTAGCGCAGATAATTGAGATTACTATTTCATTTTACTTGTCCTGAATATTGACTTCCAGTACAATTAAAGCAGAAGCAAGTAACTTTTTTTATATCCTAGGAGAAGATAACTCCTCACGATCTGAATATAGATACTTATACAAACACTGCATATGCATTGGCTTTTTAACATTTGAACCAGATTGTAACAGAGCTTAGAGCTGTCAACTTTTTTTTTTTGAGAAGTTATTTTCTTGGCTATTTTATTTTATTTTAACTTAATAGGTATATAATACATATATAACATTGTGAAACCTTCCAAAATTATTTAAAAATTTTTTTTTACAGTTATTTTTTCTATTTACTTTTTAAAGTTATCTTTTGTGCAAATGTCAAATGACTAAAGAACAAATGTAGTGGACTTTAAAATTCAAGTCTTTGCTCATCACTGGTTTAAGTAGAGCTTTTCTAAAGCTCTGGCAAATACTCAATGTTGAATAGGAAATATGAATAAGTATTGATGGTAGAAAGCAGTTATGAACTAGAAATCTATCTACTGACCAGGGATTCTTAACCATTTTTTTGTGTGATGGACCTCTCTGGCAGTCTGGTGAAGCCTATAAGGATGTCTCAGAACAATGTTAAATTAATAAAATAAATATAGAATTCTGTCTATTTATCAAGTTCCCAGGTTAAGAAACTCCTGCTATATAGGACCACAGATCTGGAGGAGGTAGGTCCCCTCTGGAGTCATCTAATTAATCTCCTCTCACTACAGAGGAGGAAACTGAGGCCCAGTCAAGGCTAAGTGATTTATCCAAGTGATTTGAACCAAGGACCATTGTTCTTTCCAATGTATTATATTGCTTGGTTTGACTTCTTTAAACTATTGTGGCTAAAAGTTAATTACTGGCTTAATACTGGGGGGGGAAAAAGTGGTGGTGGAGTATTTGGATACTGAGGCAGGGCTTGTTTTAAAAACAATATACAAGCAAATTCTGACTGGACTAGATTCTGTTTGAGGGGCACTGGGAATAACCAAGAAAAACCTGAAAATGGATACAGTCAATGCCGTCAAGGAGAATCCTTGGTTCCCACTACCACGGTGCATTATTTTTATTTTTTATTTCAGGAGGAAAGCGGATAAGTGTCGGGACACATGATTTCAGTCCAAGGGGGAACTACAGGTATGGCAGCTCCCTCTACCGATGCAGGTAGGGGCTGAATTAAAAGGCTAAAAGAGTTCGCATCAACCCTCAACTTTTTGAAATTTAAATGCTTACCATTTCCAGTAGGCTTCACTGGATACGTGTCTTTAAAATTTAAAATAAATTAAAGACCCTACCCCTTGCATTCACATTTAGAGCAGAGGTTCTTAACCTGGGGTGCATGAATTCTAAAAAAAAAAAAAAAACAATTTTGGGGGTGAATAACTGTGCTTCGTTGTAACTGGTTTCCTATGTAATCCTATGGATTTTATTTTATGCATTTTTAACGACACGATTCGTAGAGGCGACTTAGAGGCGTCACGAGACCGGCACAGAGTTAAAAACCTTCCCCACCAAGTCTCCCTTCGGGGTTTGCGGGGACTTTCTCTGCTCCCCACACCCCCCCAACCCCGTCCCGTCATCCCCTCCGCCCGGGGGTCGCCCAGGCCTGGAAAGTGGGGGCCCACCTGAACAGCCCCTCTCACCTGGATGCCCGGCTTCTGCAGGTTCTGCATGATGTAGTCCAGGCGGCGGCCCACACTGTTCTTGGCCTCAGCCGCCGAGCTTTTGGTGCTGCTGACCTTCACCGTAACCAGCGCCCGGTCAGGGCCGCAGGACATCTGCGCCGAGCCGCTCACGTGCACCTCGCGGGCCGGATTCTGGGCCGGTACCGGTGCCGCGGACGCGCATAAAGGCAAGTGGCTGCCGAGGTTCGGCATCGTCTCCCCAGCGGCGCCCAAGAAGCCATCCCGGCCCCTCTCGGCTAGCGGCGCCAGCTCGGCGAACACCCGGGACAGGGTAGCCGGCGGCCAAGGCATGGGAGTCGACTTTAGGTCCCCATGGCAACCGCGGCCTACGGTGTCCTGGGAGGAGAGAGGGGACGCGGTTGACTGCCGGCGCGAGTCCCTGGAGCCTTCGCTTTCGCGCAGGGAATGACGGGAAGACCTTTCTCTCTTCTGCGGAGCCAGCGCTGGCGAGCGCTTCCCGTGGCGCTTTCGCTGCATCACCGGCAGCTGCAGCCCGGGGACTGAGCCGAACTGGTCTGACACGCTCCCCGTCATCTTCTACCCATCGACCCCAGGGGGCCTCTTCTGTTGCGTGCGGGCGTGCATCACATTGTGAGGGCTCCGGGCCTTCGTCTAGTAGTACAGTGGGCAGGGCGGGGTTTGGAGGATCGGGGCCGTACCTCTGTGCCCCCGCTCCCCTATTTTCATCTTAGAAGATGGGTTGGATTAGATGACCTTTGAGGTCCCTTCCAGCCAGGAGTATGTTAGGAAATATCTAGCATTCAGGACACACATTTTAAAATTTAATCTGTTATTAACACTTTGTTAAGTCTAGAAAATCAACCAAACAACAGGCCGAGCCTCGGCGTCCTCGAAAGCCCGGTTAGAACGGTGTCCCGCAATCCCTGTTGTCTGTGATCCCATGAGCCCTCTTCCTCGAACTATAGCCGTAACCTCGTTAATCTCTGTCTCCAGTCTCTTCTCCAATCCACCCTCCGTACACCTGTGAAATGATAAAGGACTGAGCCCAACGGGTCACTCCCTTACTCAAGGAGCTTCAGTCGCTGCCTAGTATCTAGGATAAAATACAGCCTTTGACGTGCTGGTTTTAATCTATTTTCCCAGACTGATTTTTACACCTTTTCCATATTTGTTCCAGTCAAACTAGGATACTGGTTGCTCCCTTTACACGCTTTCTATTTCTGGCTCACTTATCCCCTGTTTTCTCTCTTCACTTAGGACTTTCTCAATCCATACTTCACTTCGAAGACAGTTCAAGTGCCAGCTCTTAGAAGAACCTTTATTCAGTTGTTAGTGTCCTATCCCCCAAATTTACTACATTTTCATTTTGTGTCCTTATTTGCCCTCTCAAAAAGTTGCTACAAAAGCTTTATGTACATCATCTCATTTAAACTGTATAACATTCTTTCGTTTAAACCTTATAACAACCCTTTCAGGTAGATAATACAGGAATTTCCATTTTAAAGATGAGGAAGCCTAGGCTTTGAGAAATTAAGTGACTTATACATGGTAACATACCTAGCAACTGAGGGAGGATTTGGACAAGATTTTCCTGTGGCCAAGTCTGGCACTCTGTCCACTATTTTATGCTGACCCATGTCATATAAGCTCCATGAAAGCAGGGACTTTATATCTCTGTACTACTAGGGGCCTACTACAGTGCCTGACACATAGTAGGTACTACATACATGTATGATGCCTTAAATTATATTGAGTTGGTGGTGGAACTTGGAAGTCAGATTAGACATTGGTAGTTCACTAACATTTATATTTTTTAGACCACATTTAAATAATGACTAAAAGTCTCTTATTACTCCCTCTGACATATGTACATGTTAATCAACTAATAAGCATTTACTAAATGACAGCTATAGTGCTACATACTGGGTATACAAAGAAAAAAATAAGGAATCTTTCATTCTCTCTGATCAATACCTAATCAATCCATAGCTTCAGACCTTTAGTGTGTTATAATTCATAGTTTTAAATAAGTGTCAACCCTGTTCATAAATGACCAAAGAGTCACAGAGCTTATGCAACTGCTGTTAACTCTAAAAATACCAAATTGCTCACACATTATCACAACCATAGTTAACTCTGAAATAACAAAATAAAACCAAAGAGCTAATAGTGGTCGTAAGTAAAAAGCTTTCTTTATTCCACTGGAGGAGGGATACTAGACACAGGTACTTGGGCCCTGTCTAGTAGGGGACCCCTTTTGGGGTGGGCAAATCTCAATACATATACTACACAGTGAACGGTAGCTGTGACAATAAGGGGCAAGGAGACAAGTTTGATTCGTAAAAGAGTTTCATGACCAGAACATGGGTACTGTAGGTGCTTGTCCGAGGTTAGAGAACACCTAGTGCTGATGTGAAGCAATTCTGGGATTTTGCTGTGGTTGAATTCATACAGAGGGTGAGCACAGCTTGCTTGCTGGGCCATAGCTCTGGAAAACAGGGTGTCTTCTAATAGCAAAAGAGAGAGAGAGAGAGAGAGAGAGAGAGAGAGAGAGAGAGAGAGAGAGAGGAGTAAAAAGAAAGGGGTGGTCTTAGCATTGGGGATCCTGACATTAATTTAATCAACATTCAAAAGAACCCAACTTGAACTCCTCCTACCATGAGCACTCCTTTCCAGGTCAGTTTTTAATGAAACTGTTTTCTGAACATACTTGTGGCTAATATATAGAAATGGGGAAAGGATTTTCTTTCTCCCTACCTCAGGCTTATGGATTAAAGGGAAGTGGGAAACACAAAAGGACTGATTGGATGATCCTAGTGCTTCTTTGATCCTCGTTCCAGGCATGTGGGCTGTCCAGTGCAAAGGCATGAAATGGGTGATAGAGTGTTATATAGGATGAAGTGAGAAAAGTCCAATTTGGGTGAATCAGAGTATGACATGAAAATAATACCTACTGAGGCTGGAAATATAGTTTGGGGCCAGGTTTTGAAGGGCTCTTGTTCATGGTACAGTAGTCTACACACCTTTCTATACTCTCATTCTTCTTTCACCCCACCACTAGAGGTGATGTGTAATAGAACACTAGATTCTGTGGTGATATCACTGATCAACAGTTACCGTATTTCCCCATGTATAAGACATACCCTTTTTTGAAAAATTTGGGGTCTAAAAAATTTGGGGTCTTATACAGTGGTTGTAGATTTTTTTTACTTGCATTTTCCGCTTTTTCTGCGCTTGTTTTTGTGCTCATTGTTGTAGATGTTTTTACTTGCATTTCCCACTTTTTCCACGCTTGTTGTCTTTGCACTCATTGTTTCGCATTTGTTCCTGGTATATTAGGTTACGTTTTGCCACGTTCTGCCCAGAAATGCCTCAGAAAAAATTTTTCATGCAGCGCTGAATTCAAGTTAAAAGTGATCCAGTTTGCAAAAGTGAGTGGAAATCATGCTGCTGAACATAAGTTTGGTCCTCCTCCAACTGAGAAAACAATCTGAGACTGGCTATGGGAAAAAGAAACCCTACTGAAACTGTCACGGCAGAAGAAGGCCATGAGAGGCAAGTCAGCAAAATGGCCTGATTTGGAGAGGGAATTGAAGATATAGATTGAAAAGCAAAGGGCAATTGGAATTCCTGTGTCCACAAAGATGTTTCAGCATGAGGCAAGAAGAATTGATGATGAAAAAGAACTTACTGATTTCGAAGGAAGACACAATCTGTGCTTCAGGTTCATGAAACGGAATGGACTAAGCATGCGTATATGCGCCAGACTTGCCCAAAAGATACTTGAAAGCTATGAGCAGATGAACAAAACTTGAGTTCAATAACTTTATGTAATACTTTTTTTTTTCAAATATCGGGCCCCAAAATTAAGGTGTGTCTTATACGTGGGGAAATATGGTGTTTTGGTTTTCTTTTTGAAACCTTCCAGCCCAGATAGAAAATGTTTCCTAGGTTTCTCTTGAAAAGATCAGAAATTAGTGAGTGGATTTTGTTTGATTGCTCCTTGTGTACAACTCACATCTTTTCTCTTGCAATGAGAATACACTTATCTCTCCCCACCCCATCTTCCACCCCCCCCCCATGTGCTTCTCCCCTAACTGATCTTTCTTTTTTTTTTTTCAGGGCCTAGAGAGTAGTCAAAGTGAAATTCCTCTGGTTTCACTTCGAAGCTGGAGAAACAGTTCCCTGCTGACATTCTCTGCCACCATTTGCTTTTATCCTCCTTTAAGCTTCTGTACAAGATTCATGGATAAACATGGTGTCCAGGTATCAAGTCCCAGACTGCTGCTTGGAATATTCTGCTATTCCTCAAATAGGTTGGCGTTTACTCCAATGAATGCCAACAAATATTTCTCCTAGATATCCCAGAGGCATAGCACTTAATTCTCCTTTGGAATGTATGTAGTTACATGGGTAGTTATCTAGTTCACATTTGTAAGAGAAGATAATTCTCTTTTGGTTGTACTCTGCTGGTAGTCTCCTTGCATCAGTGACCTCTGGCCCTATCTTTCTAAATGGATTAGTTTTGTCTATGATTCCTTTTGTCAGTAGGTTTTTCAGTAAGCCTTTGTGTCTGGGAGATATAAGGGTAAATTCGTGCTTTACTTCTATGACTCATAGTCTTGACTTTTCTCTTGTGATGGGACTTCAGTGCCTCTGGAGGAGAAAATGATGCTGATAACTTTGCACAGCTCTGCCTCACTTAAATCCAATTCACACGAAAGTCAACACACCCTTGGGATGTCATTGATCCTCTTCAAGGACAAAGGATGAACAGTGACAACTATGACCCATATCCAAGACAATGTTCTGGAACTGTCAAAGTTGGGTTATCCTGTTGTAATTCACATTATCCAGAACTAGTCCATTCCACAAACAGTTTTTCCCTTTCTAGCAAACGCTCATAATCTGCCTATTTATTTTTCCCTTAGTAGCAATTAATTCTTATATTAGCTTCCTGTGGCATTGCAAACTTCTGCTTACTTGTGCCATCCTGATGTAGACTATTTCCTTAGATTTCAGTCCTTCTTTTAAGAACCAGGTCCGTCAAATGATGCCAAAATTTGCTTGGTTCTTCAAGATATTTTAAAATTTGGGTACTTTTGATGTTAATTTCTCTTTATAGTAGACTGTTCATATGTGTGAAAAAATCAGGGCTTTTCCCTTTGGGGCTGAAAAAATATTGAGAAACCTATTATACTTACTTTTGCATCTTAGCCATTCAAAAATTTACTGTCTCACTTTTGCAAGGACTCCTGCTAAGTTTTTTTTCCTTCAGGATTTGCCATCTTTAGATTACTTATAAATGCAGCATTTGTTGCTTTAATGCTATCCAGCAGGTTACTCTTTTAAAAAGTTTTTTTTCTCAGATGCTTGCCGGTGCTCCAGATCCGACTTTCCAGTGACTTTTCCCTAGGGGAACTGGGTCCTTTTCTGTTAGGATTCCTAACTTAGGCCTGTGATTTCTCTTCGTCTCAAGAGATCATCACCGTATCAGATCATGTAGTATCTTTTTCAGACTTAAGCATTTTATTTCATTCACCAGCAAACTCTCTCTGCTTCTTATTGTTTCAAATCGACTAAACAAATCCCACTATTTAGGAAGTGTTTGTGATCAGTTTCTAGTACTGTCCCTAGCTGTTATGTTAGGAATTTTTGAGTGATCAACTATTCCTGGCACCTTAGAATGTGGTCTGTCTTATTGTAATTGTAGGTGATCACATTTCCCTGAATGTCTTAAATCTTTTTTCAGTTTGGAAAAATAGGCAAAGAAGGAATACTACCAAGTTCCTTTTATGACATAAATATGGTGCTGTTGTGTAAACCAGGAAAAGCAAAAACAAATAAAACTATAGAACAATTTCCCTGAGGAATATTGATGAAAAATTTTAAATAAAGTACTAGCAAGGAGATTACAGCAATTTATTACAAAGATTATACATTATGACCAGGTGGGCTTTATACCAAGAATGCAGGGCTGGCTAATATCAGGAAAACCATCAGTGTAATTGACCATATCAATAACAAAACCCAACAAAAGCCATATGATTATCTCAATAGATAAAGAAAATCTTTTTTTAAAAATTTATTTTTTATTTTTAGTTTACAACACTCAGTTCCACAAGTTTTTGAGTTCCAAGTTTTCTCCCCCTCCCCGCTCAAGACCGCATGTAATCCAATATAGGTTCTACATTTACCTTCACATTAAACTTATTTACACAATAGTCAAGTTGTAAAGAAGAATTATAACCAATGGAATGAAGAAACAAAACCAAAAAAGAAGGAAAAAAAAGAGAGCAAATAGTTTGCCTCAGTCTGCATTCAGATTCCGTAATTGTTTCTCTGGATGTGGATAGCTTTAAGAAAAAGCTTTTGACAAAATAAAACACTTGTTCCTATTAAAAACACTAGAAAGAATAGGAATCATTGGAACTTTCCTTAAAATGATAAGTAATATCTATCTAAAACCATCAACAGGCATTGTCTGTAATGGGGATAAGCCAGAAGCCTTGCCAGTAAGTTCAAGGGTGAAGCAAGGATGCCCCTTATCATCTCTATCATTCAATATTATACTAGAAATGCTATCTATAGCAATAATAAAAGAAAAAGGAATCAAAGGAATTAGAATAAACAATGAGAAAACAAAACTCTCACTTTGCAGATGACATGACAGTATACTTAGAGAAACCTAGAGTATCAACTAAAAAGTAATTAACATAATTAGCAAAAAACTTCAGCAAAGTTTCAGGATAGAAAATAAACTCACATGCAACATCAGCATTTCTATATATTACCAACAAAGCCAAGCAAGAAGAGATAGAAAGAAAAATTCCATTTAAAATAATTGTAGACAATATAAAATATTTTAACATCTATCTGTCAAGACAAACCCAGGAACTATGTGAACACAATTACAAAGCTTCACACAAATAAAGTCAGATCTAAACAACTGGAGAAATATTAATTGCTCATGGGTAGACCAAGCTAATATAACTAAAATGAGAATACCATACCAATCAAGCTACCAAAAATTATTTTATGGAGCTAGAAAAAATAATAATGAAATTTGTTTGGAAGAACAAAAGGTCAAGAATATCAAGGGAATCAATGAAAAAAAAGTGAAGGAAGGTGGCCAAGCAGCACCAGATCTTAAACTGTGTTACAAAATGATAATCATCAAAATAATCTAGTACTGGCTGAGAAATAAGAGTGGTGGATCAGTGGACTAGATTAGAGACACAATACACAGTAGTGAATGACTATAATAACATGGCGTTCAATAAATGCAAAGATCCCAACTTTTGAGACAAGAACTCACATTTTGGCAAAGATTTCTGGGAAAACTGGAAAGCAGTTTGGCAGAAACTAGGCATGAACCAACATCTCACACCATATACCAAGAAAAGGTCAAAATGAGTACATGATTTAGAATAAAGGGTCATATCATAAGCAAATTAGAGGAGCATGGAATATTTTACCTGTCACATCTATGGATAAAGGAAGAATTTATGACCAAACATGAGATAGCATTATGGGATGTAAAACTGATTATTTTGATTGCATTAAATTAAAAGGTTTTTGCTCTAGCAAAATCAATGTAGACCAAGATTAGGAGGAAAGCAGGAAAGTGGGAAAAATTTTTTTTACAGCAAGTTTCTTTGATAAAAGCCTCATTTCTCAAATACATAGGGTACTAAGTCAAATTCATAAGAATTTGAGTCATTTCCCAATTAATAAATGAGTAAAAGATATGAACTGTCAGTTTTCTGAAGAAGAAACAAAAGCTATCTATAGTCATAAAAATGCTCTAAATCACTATTGCTTAGAAAAATGTAAATTAAAATTTTACTTGAGGTACTGCCTCATACCTATCAGATTAGCTAATATAACAGAAAAGGAAAATGAGAAATATTTGAGCTATTGGTGGAGTTGTGAATTGATTTAACTATTTTGGAGAGCAATTTGGAACTATGCCCAAAGGGCTATAAAACTGTGCATACCCTTTAATCCAGCAATCCCATTACTAGATCTATATCCCAAAGAGAATAAAAAAAGGAAAAATACCTTACAAAAATCCAAAAAATATAGCAGCTCTTTTTGTGGTGGCAAAGAACTGGAAATTGAAGGAATGCCCATCAATTGGGAAATGGCTAAATAAGTTCTGGTATATGATTGTGATGGAACACTATTGAGCTATGAGAAATGATGAGCAGGGTGGTTTCAGAAAAACCTGGGAAGACTTATATGAACTCGTGCTAAATGAAGTGAGCAGAATAAGGAGAACATTGTCCCTCAGTAACAGCAATATTATATGATGATCAATTGTGAATGACTTAGCCATTCTTAGCAATCCAGTGAGCCAAGATAATTCCAAAATACTTATGATGAAAAATCCTATCTACCTCCAGAGAAAGAACTGATAAAGTCTGTATGCAAATCAAAGGATACTTTCTTAAACTTTATTTTTCTTTTTGGTTAGTGTTTTCTTTTGCAATGCGGCTAATATGGAAATATATTTTATATGACTGAGCATGTGTTCAAATTGCCTTCTCATTGAGGGGGGAGGTCAGGGAAGATGGAAGAAATTTTGAACTCAAACTAAAAAAAGAAACAATGTTAAAAGTTGTTTTTACTTGTAATTGGTAAAAACATAAATTTTTTTAAACTCCCTCTTCAATAAAAAAGTCCTTATTTCTATACTCTTAGATTTAGATGTCCCTTTCAGGTTTTTCTATCTCTTACTTTACACTTCACAAGATTTTGGGCTTTTATTTTGTTCAGATTCTTGTTAAAACTAAAGTCAACATATCTGATGCAAATAACAAACATAGAATCATGCAACAAGACATGTAGTAATAAAAGTATTAAAATAAACATGCAAATAAAAACAATATATGGTATTTTGTAATAATGATAACTGAGAAACATGTACTTATAATTTGAATATGAAAAAACAGATTATCACGGAATTCAATGCCATATTTATTTAAGCATCAGTGTAATCCATAGTACTTTACTTATTAACTCCAAGCGGAAGTGATTAACAGTGTAATACTACTGTAGGCAATATTAATAATACAATTATAATCAATTGCATTCACAAACACAAAGCATTTAGAATCTTATGTAATATAGTAGATGGATTTCAAGAAAAAAAATTACAAGAGAAAAAAACAAAATTAAACCAAAAACGAATAATTCTACATAAGAAAACATTTCACGAATCAGAAGAAAAAAATTCAGGTGAAGAAGGAACTATCCTTTTGCTCAAAAACATAAAAATATATAAAAATTATCTTAGGAAGAGTATCTTCATTTTTGACGTAAGCCCATGAAAGTAAGCATGTGGACATAGCAGATATCCCTAGTGTGGTATTTGCTTGTATTGGCTCATAACGTTTACACTGGTAAAAATCTAGTTTATGGGTTTGAATTAGATCAGAATCCAATATTGGATTTAGCCACCAAGAGGTGGTCTATTCACGCTATTTCTCTAGTTCTGTCTATTGTCTCTGCTTGCAAGTTAGTCAACTTTTTTTTAAAAGCAAACAGGTAGTCCAAATGAGCCCAGAAAGCTTTTCCTGCAACAGAATTGTGTGCTGCATCTCTCCCTCTGTTATAATCTAGTACATGAAGAATCGATCAAATATTTAAATATGAAATCTACTATTCCTTGGAGATAGCTATTTCATTTTTGGTGCCTCTTTTAATTTCTTCCTTTGGTCCCTGATTAAAGAAAATATTCAAAGAGAGGAAAATGCAGTTCAGTGAAGTCAACCAATACATCAATCCAGTCTGACAGAATATGCAGTATTTGGTACCCCTAGCTGCCAATTCTGTAAGAAGGAAGGAAGGCTCATTTTCTCAACTCTGGTTCAGGGCCAAGTTTGATTGTTATAATTACATAGCATTTAGTTTCATTAAATTCCCTGCCCCCCCCCCAACATTGTGTATTCATTGTGTATATATTTTTTCTGGCTCTGCTTATTCCACTTTGTATCAGTTCATGTTCTTTTACTCTTCAATGAACTTTTCTTATTGTTCATGGAATAGGCTAAGGAGTGAGGGATATATTTGGAAATGAACATAACAAAAATAAAAGATAAAAAAGTCAAAAGTGGCATAGTCCTAGCTCAATAATGACTTAACACCTGTGTAGCCATGGACAAGTTGCTTAATCTTTCAGGGCCTCAGTTTACTAATCTATAAAATGAGAGATTAGGACTAGATGACCTCTGTGTCATTTATACCTCTGCTTATGATCTTATGATCTTTTTTCTCCAATACTAGTGTGCTCAGCTAAGCATGAAAAGGATTGAAAAACACTGAAGAAAAGACTGAGAATCAAGTCGATCTAACCCAGAAAAATTTGGATGCTAACATTTGTGATTAGTTATGTTGTTCTCACTCTTTGAAATGTGAATAACTATGTTTTGTCAAAAGGTAAGTACTATATAATTAATTTAAAATATCTCAGCTTAGTATTACTACTGTGTGCATCTAGCATGCTGTCCTTGAAGGGAGCAGAATTAGCATTTTTAATGGAAAGGTGACATGTCTATCACATATTGGAAATTTCAACTAGTTCATTAAATTTTGAATGGCTTCCAATTTTGATTAAGTGCTTGAAAAATTATGGCCCCAAATGGAAGCAAATAAATGGAAAATGTGTTCTTAGAAAATCCTATTAGCTCTATTGCATAAAGACTGAATATGATATAGCATCATTCACAGCATTTATGGAGTATGAATTTGTATAAAATCTTTTCTTATTGTCATAGATATACACAGAAGCTCCTCTAAGAGAAGCCAAAATCAATTATATTTCATTTACTAATTATTTGCATTGTCATTCTTTGAGAATAGATTCTTTCTAAAAGATCATTTTGTAATAAAAAGTGAATGGGGGCAAAATTGAGTAGTGGGAAAGAGTGCAAAATTATATATTCTTACCCCCCCCAAAATGTAGTTTCATTTTGAAAATTTCAAAAAAAGATATTGAAGATAATTGAGAAATTTGAAAGAAGGTTTAAACAAAACTGGAAGATTTCTTTATTTGAGAGAAGTCAGAAAAGGGAAAGAATTATCCTCAAACAGTATGTTCTCTATCCTGCCTCAGGTTATAGTTAGATTTTCATGTCAGTGGTAGACGTTTTGGTAGCTTATTACTATTTGATATCAGGGATTATTTTAACCTTGAACATGTACAGTCACAAACCTAAGGGAACTCTCGCCTTTCTCCACTGTGAGGACATTGTGGCCAAGTTATTTTCTTTTCATGTTTCCAACCTACTTCTCCGTGCATCATAAAATTTCTCTGATTGAGGCACCATTTAAATCACAAAGACTCTCTACAACTGGTCTTCAGTATTGGATCAAATGAAAATTTAAGAACTCTAAAATGATTTTATAAGTCAGTGCCTGAAAAAATCCATTCCCTGAAGCAAATTGCAACCTTAAATATCTGAGTGTTGTGGTGGTCCCCTAAATTCCTGCTGTCAACTATTATGATGTATCTCTCTACATTTTTCTGAGCTGTTCTATTACCCTCTACATGTAAAGCCTTTCTTCCATAGTAGCATCTCCTAGAGTTTGGGGTGTGCTGGCATAACCTTCAAGAGCTTAGGATGACATCCACTCCATGATGAGGTATCAGAAATACACACAACACAGAAATATATATGTATACACACACACATACAATATATGTGTGTATATACATATAAAAGAATGAAAAAGCATTTATTAAGCTCTTACTATGTGTAAGGCCCTGTGCTAATTTCTGAGTATACAAATGCAAAACGACAGTCTCTGCCCTTAAGTGTCTTAAATTAGGAGAAACTAACACATATAGGGGAATGTTTGATCTGGGAGGAGTATTTTGTTTTGGGAAATCACAGATGGTAAGGGAAACCAAACAGCAATTGATTGATATGTCCTTTCCAGGAATGGTAGAATTGCTATGCTCACTGTTTCTCAAGCAAGAAATGGAAAGGGTTAAAAGGATCGCGTTGTTGGTTCTAGGGCAAGCTAGGTATGGTGAACTCTAACCAATCAAGAAGTCACCTTCCAAGGTAGGACCTAGAAGATTGAATTAGAGGCAGAGGGTGGAACAAATTAATTGCTAATGGCAAATTAAATGCTGTTATTTTAATATTTTTGAAGTAGTTTACATTAAAAATACTAGAAATGCATTTTTTACCTTCTTATAATTTAAAAACATATTAAAGAGCATTTCTTAAACTCATCTTGGAATTTTTCTTTGAATTAAGATTCTACTCAGAAAATATCAACCTCAAAACTAAAAATTCGTAAGCTGAAAGCAACTAGAAGCTAAAAGATCCAGTCATACTTGGTTTGGAGTTTACCTAGGAGTAAGTTGGAATTCATTGACAGATTCTGGACCTGACCAAATCATGCTGGATAGTATTGGAGTATAGGGGAGAAGATACTAAATAGATCTAATCCAATTCTACAATTATGGAATACTTGCTATATACCTAATTATAGTTTGCTATAATATGGATACCAATAGAAATGAAAGATAGTCTGTACTCTTGAGGAGCTCACATTCTGTTTGGGGAGACAACACACATGGATGGCTTCATTGGCAAATCAGAAGGAAAGGCCCTGTCCATGGTCCTTAGGACACAGTGGCAAAGCAGATGGCAATGCATCTCCTTTAGTGTCATTTTCACTGATAAAATCATATATGTTTCTGATTCTGAACCATTTAACAGCTCCAAGGACTTTGGTGGCAAGAAATTTCTTTTCTGGGTCTCTAAGGAGCTGTGGTTGCTGAAGAGGCAGGGGCTTCAGTACTCACAGAAACAGTGGCCATATTGCATCTGCTAGATATGGATCTCCATAGCAGTTGTTTCCAGAGATTATGGCTGTGGGGACTAGGCAGGAAGCAGGACTATTGGCTTGGGAGTACTGTCATTCTTAGGGCTCTTGGGTTTACTTACGTAATGATAGCAGTTGGCTAGTTTTGGTGTTGGCAAGGAAAGTAGATTCTTTCTCTAAAGGACTTGCTTCCCTTAATGATAGCTCAATTGGGGACACATTGATATTCTTAAAGTCACAGTTCCCCTCAGGACTCTTGAATTCAGGGTCCCAGGATGAATATATTGATGTCTGAGGGAAAGTGGTGACTGAGTTAGTAGCAGTGGTTTTTCTCGCTTGGCACATGTTGCCTCCTGTCTCTCCTTCAGAATGCCTTTCACCTTCAGATAAACTGATTTTTATTGCATTTTGAGTGAATATTGTCATAATAAATGGACCACCCAAGGGAGGGAACAACAAAAGGGAACCTGAGACCAATTGCTTTACACTTAACTACTAGCCTATATTAAGCTCCCTGACTGACCGAACAAAGAGAGGCTTCATAAATGAAACAAATCAGCACATAGACTATGTCTGAGAATGCATGTGTCGTTCTGCACCTCTGGTCCAATCCCTCTCTGCCAAAAAGGTGAAAGGTATCAATTTTTTGAGGTCATTTTTGTTCATTGCTTTGATCAGAGTTTTGAGGTCTTTCAAAATTGTTTTCTTTCACATTGTTTTTTTAAACATTTGATTAATTTATTTATTTTTAGATTTCAACATTCATTTCCACAAAATTTTGAGTTCCAAATTTTCCCCCTCTCTCTCCCCTACCCCCAGCCCAAGGTGGCATGCATTCTGATTACCCCTTCCCCCAGTCTGCCCTCCCTTCTATCACCCCTCCCCTCTTTGTCCCCTTCCCTCTTACTTTCTTGTAGGGCAAGATAGATTTCTATACCCCAATGCCTGTATATCTTATTTCCCAGTTACATGTAAAAACAATTTTTAACATTTGTTTTTAAAACTTTGAGTTCCAGATTCTCTCCCTTCTTCTTCCCCACCCACCCTCATTGAGAAGGCAAGCAATTTAATACAGGTTATACATGTGTAATTATGCAAAACATTCAATAATAGTCATATCGTGAAAGACTAACTATATTTCCCTCCATCCTATGCCACCCCCCATTTATTTTATTTTCTCCTTTGACCCTGTCCCTTTTCAAAAGTATTTGCTTCTGACTACCCCCTTCCCCAATCTGCCCTCCTTTCTATCATCCCCTCCTCTTATCCCTTTCACCCTTACTTTCCTGTAGGGTAAGATAACCAATGAAGTGTGTATGTTATTCCCACCTTAAGCCACGAGAGTAAGGTTGACTCATTCCCTTTCACCTCCCCCTTCTCCTCCATTGTAACAGCTTTTTCTTCCCTCTTTTATGTGAGATAATTTACCCTATTCTATCTCTCTCTTTCTCCTCTCAATATAAAAAGATATGGAACACTTCATGAATTTGCGTGTCACCCTTATGCAGGGGCCATGCTAATCTCTGTATCGTTCCAATTTTAGTATATGTGTTGCTGAAGCAAGCACTTTTCATATTTTTATTACCTTCCTCCTTCCCTCCCTCCCTTACTCCCTCCCTTCCTCCCTTCCTTCCTCCCTCCCTTTCTTCCTTCCTTCCTTCCTTCCTTCCTTCCTTCTTTCTTTTTTGATGGATACCTATTTTGTTTTCAGTTCTATGCTGCAACAAAAATAGTCCTATAAATATGGATCCATTACCCCTGTCCTTGACCTTCTTGGAGTATATGACCGATAGTAGGATTAAAAGGTGAAAGGGTGTGTGTGTGAAGATTTCTTGAGTATAGCTCCAAATTGTTTTTCTGTATGGTTGAACCAATTCATAGGTCCACTAACCATGCATTAGTGTGTCTGTCCTTCCATAACAACTATTGTACACTTCTGTAATCTTTTCCCAACCTGACAAGTATAAAGTAGAAGCTTAAAGTTGTTTTAATGGGTATTTATCTAATTATTAGTGTTTTGTAACATTTCTTCATTTGGAATTGCCTATTTATATCTTGAAGAATCCATGGGGAATGCCTTTTTCTTATATAATTATTTGAATTCTTTATATATTTGAGTGAGATTTTACTGCAATAGTAATTCATTTTGATGATTGTTAAGTCACTCTGTAGTATTTTTCAATTCTTTAGAAATGATGCAGTCATTTCAGATAAAATTCTCCTTATGAAATGTGTGCACTTGGTTCTTATCTAGGATTTGGAAAGATAGCATAAAGTAAGTCATCAGCAAAAAGAAGTATAATGAGTTTATAATAAGCTCATTTACTTTTGATCAAAATTTGTAAATTGAAATACTCTTATTTCATATTCTTCAGATCAATACAAGCCTTTTAAGAAATCTTGGTTGGAATCTGTAAGTACCTCACTTGTGCTCTGTACCCTCAAAAATCAGATCAGCATAATTTAAAAAAAGGATGAATTCTTAATGGATACTGATTTTAGAGAGTATTACCACAATGAGCTGAACATGTTCAAATTGGATGCTGTTATTAGCATTTACTTTAGTTCTGAAGCATTATCTAAGAGTACATTGAATCATAGAGACAATTTATGACCTCTTCTTGGACTACTACTACTACTACTAATTAGCATTTATATAGCTCTCTAAAGTTTTGCAAAGCTCTTTACATGTTATCTCTTTTGATATTGTCATTAATGTTTTCTCTGTTTACATTTCCCCATTTGAACCCAAAACATTAAAATAAAAATTTCCTCCTCAAATGTGCACAAGTCTTTTATAATGCATTTAATTCTATTTTGCATAGAATATAGAATAGGCCCTTAAAAATGTTGGATTGGATGTTAGCAAGTGGAAAAAAGTTACCCTCAGTTCAATAGATTAATTCAGTTCAGTGTCAAAGGCAAAAAAACCCAGACTTTCCCTCACTAATGATTTTCTCTTTTAATTTGCTGTAAGCTATGGCACATTTCACCTATATTGAATATGCATTGTATAAATTAGTGTAAGTAATTATTTTTACAGTATTATAATTGTAATAATAGCTTCATCTATGAAACATTCTTTTCTCCAATGATTAAATGAGGTACTCAGGGCTTTGCCTAACCAATTAAAATATTAAAGTACTGATATTAAGAAAGAAGTCAAACACATGAAGTTCAATAACAACGGTAAAAATAAAATTATTGATGTGAAATGCATTAGGGAAGAAATAGATGAAATTGGAAAAGATTTAACCAAAAAGTGTATCTGAAAAATGGAAGTGTCCACAAGGGCAATCAGAATCTACTAGTGAAGGAGCCAGTTGCAGAATATGTCAATTACCAGCCTAATGGTGATTTCTTGTTATTCAGTCATTCATTCCTGTCTGACTCTTTGTGACCCCCACAGACCATATTGTTCATAGGGTTTTCTTGGCAAAGATACTGGAGTGGTTTGCCATTTCCTTCTCCAGTAGATTAAGGCAAACAGGTTAAGTGATTTGCCCAGATGTCTGAGGCTAGATTTGAACTCAGGAAGATGTGTCTTCCTGACTCAAGGCCCAGAGCTCTATTCACTGTGCCACCTAGTTGACCTGTTTCTTAAGTGTTATTTTCTTAGTAATGAAGACTCACTGACTGTGTTGGGTGAAAGAGAGGAATGAATCAGAGATGGCTATGAGGTTTTGAGTCCTTTTTTATTTAAAGTGCTATCTGTGAGTCAGGTTTGGATACTTTACACCTTTTTAGCTCATGCTCAGTTGTATTTCCCCTCTGATTGTAGGGCTAGAGGGTGGCACACTAAACTCTTCCCCAAATCTTCCTTTAGAGAGGGCTCATAGGCTTCCTGGTAACTCCATTCTTCATCAGGAACTCTTTTTGGCTTCTACTCCATGGAACACCCACCCTCACACTGGTACCCTCTGGTACCTAACTTTTTATCACTTCTCCCCCTCCCCACACTTTTTAGCTCCCTTTTGTGTCCCTCATTAGATTTTAAGTTCCTTGAAGGTAGAGACTGTCTCTTTTTTCTTGTCTGTATCCCTAGCACTTAGCATGGTGCCTGGTACATAGTGGGTACTTAATAAATATTTATTGAATTGAATTGATTTTTAATGAAATAAATATCTCTAGAACAGATTTTTTTAATGATACAGTTGGTCTGGCTCAGACAGAATTCTCAAATACATTTTAAGTGGCATTGCCTTTTTTATACATCGTCCACTGAGTCCTAAGATGGTATAGTCCAGATTGTCAATGAATAAGAAGAAATCACTAGAAATGCTAGCAGATGTGTTTTTCTTTACATCTATTTGATTTCCTCTTAGTTTCACCTATAAATTCTCCCAGGATGGTCTGGCTTTGTTAGATCTTAGCCCAAGGCTTCTGCTTTCTCATTTCCCCCAAACCACTTTTTATTATTTTGTGAGGCATAATTTTTCTATCATTATCCTAAGTAACTTTTTTTATCCTCCTTGGACAGTGCCATGAGAGGCTTGAGGGGAGAAGAGATTTGGTTGTGTCATTAATGGGAATCGAAGTCAGGAAGGCTTGAGTTCAAATTCTTCCTCAGGTACTTACTGTGTGATCCGGAACAAGATGCTTAAACTCCCTGGGCATCAGTTTCCTTAACTGTAAAATGAAGGAGTTGGACTGGTTGGCCTCTATGGTCCCTTCTAGCTTCAAATCTGTGATCCTATGAGAGCTTCTGTGGAGAGTGAGTGAGGTAAAGTCAGTTAAGAAGTAAAAGGATTAGCTTGCTGCAGTGAGGGTCCAGTTGAGTCAAATTACTATGAACCTACTTAGCAGAATTTTGTGACAATAACAGATTCAAACCGAACAGTAAAAGATTTAAATCAATAGTTGTCAGGCATCTGACCCCTAACCCCCATATAATATAAAAATGGCCCTTTAAAATTTTGAGCAGCTGGTTAAAAAATCAAATCAACCTTTCTAAAAATACTTTCACTATATTAGCTCTCCAGATTGACCACTAAAGTTGTTTATTTCTTTTTAAACTTTTTTGTTGTTGTTGATAGCTTCAGGGTTAGAGAAGTCATGTCCACGTCTACTGTCATGAACTCAGAGGTACTATTGTTAAGGGAGCTAACTATTCAGTGAGTAATAATGATAATAAACAACTCACATTTAGATAGCATTTAGACGCAGTAGAGTTCCTCACAATAACCCTATGAAGTAGGTGGTTTTAACAACAACAGTAATTCCTGAAATGTCTATAGCCCTTTAATGTTTGCAAAACATTATATGCGTTATGTCATGTGAGACACAACAATATCATGATGCAGACATGATAGCTTTTATTATCATCTTTTTACAGGTAAGGAAAGTGAGGGTCAGAGAGGTTAAGTGGCCCATTGTCACAAGGCTATAAATTATCAGAGCTAGAATTTGGTGATGTCTCAAGAACAACCCTTCTTGGGTACCTCTCACTTATATTCTCTGATCCATTGTCCTTAGGGATAAATTTCTTAGCCCAACCACTACTTGGACTTCTGGCATGTGAGTCCCATGGTTCTGGCAGAACTGGGCTAGGAAAATATGTAGTGTGTTTATTGCTATACACTAACAAGTATATGCATACTTTTGCCCTATTGTATTATGGCCAATTTGAAAGTAAACAACTTAATTATTGGTCATATGATATGTTATTAAATAATTTTTATTGCAATAAAAACCTTGATGTGCCCCTTGGTATTTAAAAGTCTCTTAATCATAAGGCTCCCTCAATTCATATGTTTATGAATCATTAGAAACTGATTAAATTTAAGTGCCCAGGGGCCACTTTATTTGAAGCAATTGTTTTTGTAATACTTTCATTCAAAAAACATTCTAAAGCAGAGATTCTTTACCTGGGGTCTGTGAACTAAAAAAAAAATACTTAGATAATTATATTTTAATATAATTTGTTTCCTTGGTAATCCTATGATTTTTTATTTTTTCACACTGTCCCTGAAAAGCAAAGATACTTTGGGAGTCTGGCCAACACATATTTCCAGTTCACCTTTTGACTTGTACTATCTAAGAATTAACTCAAGACAAAACTGTGGCCCTGGGCATGTCACTCAACTCTGTTTGCCTCAGTTCTTCATCTGTAAGATGAGCTGGAGAAGAAAAGCTCAAATAGGATCATGGAGAATGGGACAAAGACTGAACAATGACAAAAAAAAATCTGGGTTTGTGAGGCCCAGGTATCTTGCCTCTCCCATGGTTTGGCTTCAGTCTTTCATTAGCAAGGTCATCATAGGATCATGATTTAGATATGAAAGAAACTTCAGAAACTCCTTATTTTGCAGATGAGGAAATTGAGGCCCATAGATATTATATAACATGGGCATAGACTCTAAGGTCAGAGACAGGATTTGAACCCAAGCATTCTTGAGTCCAAGTCATAAGATCGTAGATTTAGATCTTGAAGAGACCATAGAACACTTTGATTTTATAGATAATGAAAGTGAGGCCAAGAGGTAAAATGGCTAACTCGGTCACACAACTAGTGTCAGAAGTAGAATCAGAATACATGTTCTCCTGATTTTAGACCCAGCATTTTCCCCATTTCCACTTCAAAATACCCATGTTGAGGAAATCTTCCTGTAGGAAGCTGGTGTGACCTAAGGCTACAATTCAGGGACTCTAGAACTTGGTTTTACCCATGAGGTAAGCCTTAATGGTGGTATCTCTCTTCTCTTACTAGAAAGCTGAATTCCAGGATTATACTGCCTAGGGAATCCCCCCTCCTCTGCTCAAGAGCCTGGGATTCAGGAACATTCTCCTTATACTTCTCAGGCCTGGTTACAAGCAAAGGGCACTACCACTGCCATTTGCTTCTGCTGTAGAATTGCCATTAATGCTCCTAGATGGAGGGAGGGAGATAAATACTTCCACCTGCCCCTTGCTACATGCTGGAAGAAAATCTAAGGGGAATGTAAAGAGGAAGTCCTAGAAAGCCAGAGAGAGTGAGTGCCTGTCTACTACACTAACTTTGACTATGGCACTGAGTCAAATGTTCTTGATGTGTATACTGCCTCCAATGGTACAGCTAGCAGCCCTTCTTGGATATCTATTCATATAAAAATATCCAGGGATTCCTTGAGATATACTGCTGCCAATTATACTTATCAACACACAGAGACATTTTAATCACTGGTTTGTTATATGTTCAGAGCAAAAACCAATAGGCCATGAGTAGCATTTTCAAAATTATTATACAAGGCAAGGCAGGATGGATACAATTGGAATTTTTATAGAGTGCAAAAAGGGAAGGTTAAGATGTACACATCAAAGAATAGATAAAAGGAAGATCTATATCAGGTAAAATAATTAACTGATTAGCAAATACTAGGGGATTTAATTGGAATTTACAGACAGAGCAGGAACTAACAAGATAGCAACAGGGCTATAGTTGGTGTCTCAGCTTAACTAAATAGGGATAATAAAGCGGAGCCAGGAATTCTTCTGTCACTGACCAGTTAATTATCTGAGTTGAAAGCTCTAGCTATAGATGTGACTAGCTGTCTTAAGGAAATGGCAGTCATAAAACCAATACAGAAAAATTATCACACTATCCTCTTACCAATATCCTCCTTTAAATCCTCCATGGGTGGTTCACCCAATTCGGTGAAGACCTTGCTCTATTTCTCTTGACATTACCTGGATAGTGGTAGAGCATGCTGAGTATCAATCATCCATAAGTCTTGCTTTGCAACTGACCCATCTTTCCCATGCCACCCCACTCCTATGTCTCCCTGCTGATGTCTTTTATGCTGCTTCTCTAGTATGATTCTTCATAAGCATTGTATCCATGTCTGTCATTCATCTGTCCCTTTGCCCTTTGTATGACTTTCCACTTTAATTCTTTGGAAGCCATGGAATTTTATTACTCATAGGGGAGTTTTCAGGATTCTGAATTTCTGGGGCTAATTGCTTCAACATGTTAAATATGCTGATCCATATATTCATCCTAGAGAATATTTTCAGTAATACAAGTTTCTACTTCAGGGGGAAGTTCTTAAGTTACTTATGATGGTAAGAAAAAACTGCATTTCCCAGAATGATGTAGAAAGCACTTTGCAGGGGTGACTAAGAATGAAAAAGTTATTAAGGATTGAGGAAAGTAAAGAGAAGTTGTTTTTGTTTTTTGTTTTTCAGGACTTACGGAGTAGCAGCAGTGTCAGCTGTGGAGGCAGGGCTTGAGACTTTCCCTTTTAAGACAAGATCTACAACAGAGGGAGTGCATGCTATAACTATTTCTAGGTAGGTAGTAGGGGCTTTGAATTTGAGACTGGCAGGAAGTTTTTCCTCATAGTGGATCAAAGGATTAGCTCCTGGACCAAGTATGGGCATTCCTGACCAAGCAGAGCAAGTACAAGAGGGATTCCAAGGGGAAGCCAGAGAAAGGGAGGTCTGTGGCTTTGAAGAGTTGTAGACATGGTCTTCACTCAAGCAGTGCCAACTCCACTCACATGATGGGGACTTCCCTAATAGTATTGTAAGTGTATTCCTTGCTTCTAGACTCAAGTGCCAATTGCATTTATGTCCTAGCTATTTTGTAATAAATATTTGTGTTTGAATGTTTTTTGGTTGCCTTGGTTGCTAGTGGATTAGCTGACATGGATACCCTAGAAGTGAGCCAAATCCAGATTTGTTTGGGTTGAAGTATGACCTGTGTTGTTATTACCAATTTTATTACTAAAAAGTCTTTAAGAATGAGCCCCATCTATCTGTTTTTCACCTACACAAAGGTAATCTTTACAAGCTAGTTCTAGTAAAGTTATTTAGTTGAGGGTAGAGAAATGAGCATTAAATTTTAGAATATAAATATTGCAACAAAATTATAGATTCAGTGATGAATGAATGAATAAAGAATAAGGAAAATCAGGTTATTGGTAAGAGAAGTCACTATTTGAAGACCTACAAATTCACAAAACTTGTAGGTGGGGAGCCTGAAGTCCAGAGAAATGACCAGTCCAGTGGAGTCACATAACTAGTTAGCTACACTCAGGATTACTATTCAGGCCTCTAAATTGATTTCTACTAAATCATATTTTTTTTTTAAGATTCACATTTGAGAGGGCCATCATGGTATAGTAAGTCGAGACAGTCTGGATGATAGAAGTTCCAGGTTAGCTTCTAATACATATTATGAGCCCCTGGGTACATCACTGAACTTTTCACTGCTCTAGGCAACCAAGATTCTTCTAGGCAACCAAGTTACAAAGGAGTTGCTGATCTTCACTGAAAGAGGGAGTTTTCTTATAAGGAGTTACTTTCATCAATAAATTCACAGGTCCAATGGTGGAAAAAGATTCACATCTTTTTAAAAAATTATTTTTATTTATTTTGCCAAATATTTCCCAATTACACATAAAAATTTGTAACAGTCATTTAAAAAAATTCTTTCCCTTCCTCTCACTTCTCTCCTCTCCTTGAGAAGGCAAGCAATTTGATTTTGATTTTGCATGTAAGGTCATATAAAACATTGCCATGTTAGTCATGTTACAAAAAGAAAACACAAACAAAATAAAAGATAAAGAAAAAAATTTAAAAGTATGCTTCAATCTATGTTCAGAATTCATCAGTTCTCTCCTTGGAGGTGGATAGTATTTTTTATCAAGGGTCCTTTGGAATTGTCTTGGATCATTGTCTTGATCAGAGTAGCTAAGCTTTTCACAGTTGTTCATCCTTAGCATATTGCTGTTACTGCATACAATGTTCTGGTTCTGGTCACTTCCCTTTGCATCAGTTCAATTAAGTCTTCCCAGGTTTTTCTGAAATCATCTTGCTTATCATTTCTTATAGCACAATTGTATTCCATCACAATAATATACCACAACTTGTTCAGCCATTTCCCAAGTGATGGGCATCCTCTCCACTTCCAGTACTTTTCTGCCATAAAGAGAGCTGCTATAAATATTTATGTACATATAGGTCCTTTTCTCTTTTCTTTGATCTCTTTGGGATATGGACCTAGTAGTGGTATTGCTGGGTCAAAGGGTATGCATAGTTTTATAGCCCTGTGGGCATAGTTCCAAATTGTTCTGCAGAATGGTTGGATTATTTCACAACCCAAAGGATTCGTATTTGAAAAGTGTCAACTAGAAATCTCTGGATAATAATTGACATAATAATGAAGAAAATAATCAATCGTGATAATTATTGGGCAGAAGACACAGCTTTTCCAATAAAAGAATCTTGAATCTATAGATTCCATCATTTCTATATAGAGAATCTGTCATTCAGGACTCTTTAAAAAATCAACTAGAATTTTATATGAGATATTTTACTAACAGCTTGGCTGTATAAAAACTACTAATTAGTAGCTACTAATTGAAGCTGCTGCCAATGAAGGTGTATATCAATTATGTTGATTTACAATGAATTTTATACTTTTTATGTTTTAGTTGAGAAGGATATTGGAAGGGAGATAGAACAGATCTTGTTGCTAAATCAGCAATTCCCCCCCCCCCCCCCCCCCGCCCAGGAATGTCAGCTTTGTACACTTAAACTTCTATTTTCTGCAACAAGAGATTTCAGGGATAGAAGTTGTCAGTTCTCAGCGCCCTTCTTTCCCCATGCAGTTTGAAGATGCACCTAGGGATACATATTTCTGGCAAAGCTAAAAATGGATGGTGTTTAAATTTGAAGAGCTTTAAATAATACAGGCAAAAATTAGAACATTAGAATATTTATACCTCAGAAAAGGAATTTACAAGTATAGTTCCTGATAAGATATAAGTAGTCTTGAAGAATATATATGATCTTTGAACATGGTTTCTATTTGCTTTGGAAGAGATAAACAATCTGATATTTGTATTCACATCTTTATTGAAACCCATTCATACCAATGTGTTAATTCTCCTCAGAATCTGCATTATTGAACCTTCCATTTCTAATTGTGGAATGAAAAGTTTGTTTCAGAGGTTCCCAAAGTGAACAGTACCACTCCCTGGGTGGGGGGTGGTGTACCGGAACACTGGGGGTGGTGTGGTAGTAGCCTTGGGTGCAGTTGCGGGGATTGAATAAAAGGGTTAACCTAACTCTAGGGGGGCACTGAGTAATTTTTTTGAAAAGGAGGCGGTAGGCCAAATAAGTGTGGGGACCTCTGAAGGGCATAAGGAAACTTTTTGGGAGTTCACCATATTCCCAGAATGTTTGTACTTCTTAGAAGACTAGTCTCAAGACTACATGGGCCATAATGTTTTAGCATCAAATAAAATCCCCTACTGGGAAGAGGTCTTCATGGGGGTAGACCACTCTAACTAGGTTATAAAAAGAGCAAACTAGACTGGAATTAAAAAGAAAGAGAATGTGAGAAGGACATGATGGCAAAAGGAGGAGATGCTTACAATTCCCAAGTCTGTAGCAATGGGGCAGGTAACTCATTACTCCATCAGCTTGAAAAGGCATATAGATGTTACAACCTGAGTCAAACAATGGAGGCAAGTGGACTGAACATTTCAAATGGGAGGTGCAGGCTGGCAGAGAAAAATATAGCTTGTGGTCCTTGGCTCATTGTGACCAGCACATACTTTCCCTAGCCAGGAGGAGCAAAGGGGGAATTTAAGCTAAAACATCTATTATGAGTTAATTGTTGTGAGTGGCTTACAACCTGTTGCGTCTGTGGTATATGGAGCTAAGAGGTTTAGGGTAAGCAAATGGACTTTTAGGTTGGTTCTCCTGCAGCTGTCTAAAGGAGACAATGGGTCCCAACCTGAAAGACTTTTTTGCTTTCAGGGTTAAGGCTGTGAAGTGTTTGGAAATGTTGTACTATATGGTACATGTTTCTAATACTTATTGATCTTCACTATGTTGTTGCTAAGTCTAATTAAATTTCTCGTTTAACATTGAACACATTTACACATCTTTGTGATAATGATGGAAAAGATGATCCATAGATGATACTATGGAATACTTGTCCCTGAGCCTGGCTCAAGTGGAAATAGTATGATTTAACTATTAAAATCTTATTTCAGGAAAGCACTGGTAGGGCAAAAAGCAGGCTTGTTCTTTGCTAATCTCCATTTTGATGGAGATCTCTGTCTTTGCTTTTTGGGAAATTCATGTTGTCCTGCCCAGTCTGATGCCATTCTACTCATGTCCTTCTTCTAAGTGCCTCCCCAGTCAGGTAAGTACCCACCAGGATTATCCCTTCCTCATTCCCCATTCTTAGTTCCTCCTATATTCTGTGGCAACTCCATTGCGTATGGGGGAGGGGAAGAAGAGAAGAAAAGGACAGAGTAAGAAGTGTTTAGTGTTTCATAACAACATTAAACTCTACATACATTTTCGTTCTTTATAATTTGCAGCTTGTGTAATTTCTTCATGTGACACTGACCTTGTATATCTTAGAAAATACTAGAGGAAATATTGCTTTCAAGTCATATGCTCAGATTTAATAACTGCAAAGTAAAAAAAATAATTATAAGAAGTGCTGTCATTGTGTAGCTCATAGGGAGGTAGAGCAGACATCTCTAGCCTCTTCTCCCCTTACCCTTCTCCAAGGGAGACCTTAATTCCTGCCAGGAGAGGATGGACAAGGTTGGGGCTAGAAGCTTGGCCACTCTGTTCTCCTCAGAGAGAAGGGATACTGCGCTAAAATCATATCTATTTGTTCCCTTAAATATTATTAGTCTAAGGGATATGGTTTCCAAGTTCAAGCTAACTTCTGAAGTGTTTCATTAAATAGGGATATGGTATGGAGAGGAAAACAGGACCCAAATTTTATATACAAAGCTTGACTCTCTCTCTCCCAAATACTAGTTTCACAATGAACATAGATAGTGGGTAGCCAAGAAGTCCATTTATACAATTCCATAACAAGCAGAAATCAGAGGAAATAATCATAGGAGAATATGTACCAGACAATGTGGAGTGAAGGAGCTCTCCCATTGGGAGTAAGGTAATTCAACTCAATCAAGGGAAAAAGTTTCAGATCTCACCCAAGGGGAAGTTCATTGGAGTCTCTAATTTAGCAAAATGGCAATAGGGACATGATAGAGAATGCCAGTTTATTTCATGTCAGCTTCTTCCCAGAGTCTTTCCCTTCAGAAACTTGAAGTAGGATTGACATCTTCTATCTTTTCTCCTGAGGCTGTAAGCCAGACGTGCCCAAAGTGCTTGAAAAATCTGAAAAGCCTGAGAAGACTCATGAGCTAGAAGAGAGTGAACCTCACCACTCTTCTCTTTCCCTATCTCACCAACTCCACTCTACCCTTCACACAGGCTCAGGTATTGATTTCCAATAATAAGGAGAGAGCCCTATACCAATGGGCTTTGGAACTTGGGTTATATAATATCTATCACTTATAAAGTGCCTTAAGATTTACAAATATTGTCTCATTTTATCCTTACAACGACCCTGGGAGACAGTGCTACTTTAATCCCCATGTTACATATGAGGCCACTGAGTAATAGAGAGAATAAGTGACTTGCCTAGGGTCACATTGCTAATAGTTTCTGAGGCTGGATTGAATTGAGAACTTCCTGACTCCATATCCCGTATTCTTTTGCATGTTGCTGTTCAGTAGCTTTAGTCATGTCTGACTCTTCGTGACCTCATTTGAGGTTTTCTCAGCAAAGATACTTGAGTGGCTTTCAGTTTTCTTTTCCAGCTCATTTTACAGATGAGGAAACTGAGGCAAACAGGTTTAAGTGAGTTGCCCAGGATCACGCAGCTAGTATGTATCTGAGTCCAGATCTGAACACAGGTCTTCCTGATTCCATGTCAGATACTCTACCCACTGTACCACCTAGCTGCCCTTCTTTTGCACGAAGCAAATGAGAAATTATAAAATTATAAAAACTGTTCATTTTCAAAAGCACCAATGTGAAATTCCAGTATAATTTCACATGAACTATTTGTTGTTGTAGATAAGTAACGTCGGCAGAGTTTTGTTTTCCAGTTTTCCTTTTATTTTTATCTAACATCAAACAACATCACATCTCCTACTTTTCATCAGATTTAAGTTGCCAGGCGACTATCCTCTTTCCTGAAGCAAAAGACTGTATTTGATCCTCATTATTCGCAGATTCTGCATTTGTGAATTGTAATCTCCAAATCAATACTCGTGGTTCTTTTGTGGTCATTCAAGGACATAGAAGGACATGCAGAAAGTGGTGAAAAATTCAAGTCTACCGATGGGCACGTTCCCAGCTGAGGCTGAATCTGCAATGCTCTGCCTTCATGCTTCAGTTCTCATACTGTAAACAAATGTCCTTTTTGCTGTTTCTCATATTTTTGTGCTTTTTGTTGGTGATTTTGCTATTTAAAATGCCCCCCAAATGTTGTCTTGAGGTGCTGTTTGATGTTCCTAAGTACAAGAAAGCTGTGATGTCCCTTACAGAAAAAATAGATTTGTGAGATAAGCACATTCAGGCATGAATTATAGTGCTGTTGGCTATAAGTTTAATGTTAATGAATAAACAACATAGTCCATTCAGAAAAAGAAAGAAGAAATTTGTTGATCTGAGGAGTATAATCATGTCTCTTGGTACCTTGCTAAAAGGACAATGGTAATCAATATCAGATTGATTTCTAGTGACTGGGGTTCTCCCAAGATGATTGGCTGGCTGTTATTCTGGGGAAGATGTACTCTTTTTTCAGGAGCTTCTGCTCTTTGCTGGTCTATAAAAGGAAGCAACAGACTAATTTCTGTCCTTTCCCTCATCCCCCAACCCCTGCCCCCTTCACTTTTTAGTCTGTTAAGAGGACAAACTAGGGAAGGTGGTAATGGACATGTGAAATGTACATTTCTAATAATTATTTTAAAATTGTTTATTGATGTATTTATTCTTATATTATCTTCATTTTCAAATATATCTCTCTCATCTTCCTTACTCATTGAAAATGTTCTGATTCTGTTCACTTTTCTCTGCATTATTTTACACAAGGTCTTCCCAGTTTTCTCTCAAACCACCCATTATGTCAGTTCCATATAGTGTAATAATACTTCATTACTTTAGTATATCATAACTTGTTTAACCGTTCCTCAATAAATGGGTACCTCCTTAGTTTCTAGGTCTTTGTTAGATATTTTTGTATAGATGAACCCTTTTCCTCTTCCTCTGTCTTTGAACTCTTTGGGGTATAGGCTGTGTTGGTAATCAAAATGGGCTCCTTAGCACTTAGTTCAACAAGTGCCCTTGAAGAGTTTGGCCTTTGTTTCCTTTGATTAATTCAGTGTCTTATTGAGTCTTACTAAGTGGTAAGCCCCAGGCCCAAACCCCTCTTAGGTGTAAAACCTTAGTGGGTGTGGATTGGCAACTAAGGTGGGGCCCAAGATGGGGCTGGCTAAGGGGAGGTGTTAAAAAGAGAGTCTTCAAGCTGTCTTCTCCCCTCTTATAGAGTTTTTGACATCATCAAGCGCCGCCTGAATGACCAGGGCCGATTGGTTCTTGAGTTGGCCTCTCCCCCTAGCGTAGAATAGGTTAACACCCAAGTGAAGCATGGCTCTGGAGTTAACACTTCCCCTCAGCCAGCCCCATGACTATCACACAGGAAGGTCTCTGCTTCCTGGCATGCTGTCTGGGCTTCCTGCCCCGGAAGAGAAGCAGCAAGCCCAGGGAAAGGTGCAGAGCTTCCCAAAAGACCCCACCACTCTGGTTACAACTAAGTGCTAAGGAGCCCATTTTGATTTAGGTCTAGTAGTGATGTCATTGGGTATACACAGTTTAGTAACTTTTGCACACTGTTCTAAGTTATTTTCTAGAACAACTATGCTAATTTTATACACATCCACCAGCCATGTATTAATCTACCTGTTTTTCTGCAGCTTTTCCAATAATTATCCTTTTTCCATTTTTTTTGGCCATCGTCGTAAATCTGATGGATGTGAAGTAGAAAGTCAGAGTTTCTTTAATTTGCATTTCTTCAATTATTAGTGATTTGGAACATTTTTTGTATTGTTGTTGATAGTTTGGGTTTCTTCCTTTGAAAACGGGGGGTTCATATCCTTTGACCATGTGTCTTTTGGGGAATGTTTCTTGTTCTTATAAATTTTAATGTATCTTGGATATAAGATCTTTATTAAGGAAATGATGCAAGATTGTTTTCTTCCTATTTCAATAAGGGAGATTTTTTGGGTAGCACCAGTCTTGAGGGTTGCCTTGTAAGTAAACTCAAGTTTCAAAGTTTGGAAAGATGATGTTCTAGGGAGAAAGGGTTTCCTAAGCAACATCTTCCTTGAAGAAAGAAGAGAATTGCCCTTTTGACTCTTGTAGCCAGAGAACAATTAGGGGAGTTAAAGGTATGGCATAAAGAGAGTCAAACTTTGCCACCTACTCCCCTTCCCCAACTACTACAGTGAATTTCTCAGATATTTCAGGTCCCATGGGAAAAAGGTTGCCTGACTGGGATCCTCAAAGTGTGTTTACTTTTTCCACTTTGAGTCCAAACTTTGTCTGGTACTATAAGTCTACCAGACACTGTATAGTACAGGACCATTTGTGAGATGTAGGGTTTGCTGGAATGCGGAAGTATTATGCTACTGGTAAACTTATGAGATGGCACATTGGATAAGAGTTCCAGACCTGAAGTCAAGAAAACTCATCTTCCTGTATGACCCTGGGCAAGTCACTTAGTCCTGTTTGCCTCAGTTTCCTCATCTGTAAAATGAGCTGTAGAAGGAAATGACAAACCACTCCGGTATCTTTGCCAAGAAAACCCCAAAAGGGGTCACAAAGAGTTGAACATGATGGAAATGACTGAATAATAGCAACAACAAAAAACAGATTTCAGTTTCTTGCAAGGGGAATGACTGTGAATGCTTTATGTGTTTTCTACATCTACCTATAGGCTCCTGGGAATCCCTTAGATTTTGTGTATTTGCTGTAGGGTGAAATAAGGACTGTCATGTATTCAGTACGCATTTGTTACTCTGAGTGAGAAGCTGAAGACACTGGGTGGTGGTTCAAAGAGAGAGTCTGAAATGTTCGGGTCAATTCCAAGACTGGACTGAGTTCACGTAGACCATAGAATATACACATAATGTTTAGTAGTAGGATAGAAACAAAAACCAACCAAAAACATAGCAACATATCTTGATACTTTATCTATATGATATTTTAATCTAACGTTATTTCATGATGATATTCTCTGAATTCTTTAGTTGTGTAGTTTGAAGGTTGAGCATCAGATGCCCAGAAGGAGAATATTCCCTGAACAATACTCTTCTTGGAAAAGAAGGAAAACTATAATTAGGAGGATTTGCAACTCTAGAACTAAAGCCATGCCAGGAGGGGCCAGGAGACCTTGACCTCGCAAATCTTTTATGATATTGCTGTGAGTTGCTTGAGTAGTGCAGTTTAGAGATGGGTGAAGATTATTTGTTCATTGTAAAGTATTTTTGTTTTTGAAGTTATTATGTAATGGGCTATTGGAGTGCTTTGTGTTTCTTATATTCATTCAGGAGCAAGGGAGGCATTTGAGCCTTATACATTTTCTGTGGTGGAGGAAATAAAAACCTGCCCCATGTATGTTACTTATATAGTCACAATATTCTTATTGGGAGGTACCTTTTGTCCCTACATAAGGGGAAATCCTGGACATAAGCCAGATCTAAGCCATATTTTAGAGATTTCTCTGGAATTTTACTTTGATATGGAGGCATGGCCAAAGAGACAGAACCTGAACCCTTTGGGTTTAAGGATTAAATCTGGCCAATTTGAACCCCTGAGTCCTTGGGGTAGAAAGGGACATGAGACTGTGAGTGACATAAAACTGAGATAGACTCACTTCTAAGCTCTGCCTATTACTCTGTGCTAATAGGACCCTGAAATCATAGATTTAAGTGTAGAAAGGACTTTAAATGGTCATCTAGTCCAATTCTCTCATTTTACAGATGAACAAAAAATCTTAGACAGGTAAAATGATCTGTCCAAGGGTCCTACAGCTAATAAATGGCAGAACAGACTTAGACCAGGGTCCCTTTGTATCCAGATCCAGACCACTTTACACCGAGATATTTTACTCTTTTTCTTTTCCTCATGTCCCTTGCTGATCAAGCTATCAATTAGCATTAAGCCAAGTAGGAAGGATTTTAATTGGTCTTTATTAACTGTTATACAATGGCTAGTCTGATGCTGATTGACAGCTCAACTAGCTAGAGACAGGAGTCACAGTAGAAGCTGGGCACTCTTCAATAAGGCAACTACAAAGATGATAATAAAGCTCCTTGGTATTTACTACTCATAGGACTAATGGTGTCTTAATGTCCCAGTGTACTTGTACCCCTGCTTTATCACTTTAGGCAAATTTTCTGGCCATATGCCTTCCCCCTTTGAGTACTGTTTAAGATCCATACTATAGGAAAGCATAAGAATGTTATCCTCTGTGATCATTTGCCATCTGTTTGGTGGGGAGCAGAACCATTAGTTAACAAGTCTGACCTTAAGAACAGGCAAAGAACTTCATTTTATGAATTATTCAGAGTTTAGCTTGAATGTGGTTTTTCTGGGGAGGGAGAAAAGGGGTAGAGAACTTAAGGAAAATGAAGATTAATTCACTTTCAGAGTTAACAACTCTGCAAACTCTATCTCAAACCCTGCTGAATATCAAGCTTTAGCTTCATCTCTCCTTGTACAGGATGACCCTCCAGTTCTAAGTTTGCAAGAAGAATTGTTTGTGATTTCATTCATGTGGAGAACTCTGTGTGAGGAAACTCTGTCTACTAATGCAGATCTACACTTATTTTGCAATTTGTAATCTTAAAGGGTTATTTGGTGGCACTGAGAACCTAAGTGACTTGCTTATGGTCACATAGCCATTATATGTCAGAGGCAGGACTTGAACCCAGGTCTTGCCAACTCTGAGGCATGCTTTCTATCTACAGTGCCATGCTTCTCTATGTCTGTATCTGTCTATGTCTATATGTCTATGTCTAGATATATCTCCATATTTTTAATGTAGTCTTTAGGCACTTAGTATTCTGTTATATTTCTCTGATTAGCTCAGACTGCAGCTACTATCTAAATACTTCGAATAATTTATCTAGCCATTGCATACTGCCTTTTCTGCTAGCTAAGTATTCAACTCTTATTCTTGTGGGTGATTTCATTTAATGCCTGGGCAAAGGCCACTTGAAAACTAAAAAAAGATAGTTTGTTATTTATAACATTTTAATATAATATGGTACTTTCTTTTCCTTTTCATATTTATTCCTGAGGACTTTTAAAAAATACTTTCTGGAGCATATTTTCAGAGCATAGCAAACTTTGTGGCCATTCTTTATTTGAATATAGAGATTCAAATGTGGAACACTTGCCATAAAAGAGACAGTATTCTGTAGTGGATAGAGAGCCAACCCTGGCATTAGGAAAATCTTGTTCAATTCTGAGCTTTTACAGATACTGCCTGTGTGACTATGGGCAAATTAAATGCCTTAACTAACTCTTTAAGACCAAGTTAATACTGGGGAGTTCCCCATTTTACATATACTGAGTTTAAAGAAAAAATTAAAAAATATTTTGATTTGAGACTTTAGACAGAAAGTGAGCAGTAGAGAGCTGGGGGTAGGACGGATATGTCAAACCTTTCCAACAGCACCATAACTAGGGTGGAGTTTTCACATTAGGGAGTTTCCATGCTGATAAAATAATAGGTCGATGTTCTTCCTTACCCTAGTATGGAAGTGGGGAATCTGGGACCTGGAGGCCACAGGTTTCCCCACCTCTATCCTAGTAGATAGAGGACTATCCACTCAGAGCCAGGAAGATCTGAGGTAAAATTCTTCTTCAAACATTTCCTCCTGATGTGATCCTGGGAAAGTCACTTAACTTCTTTCAGCCTCAGTGCCCTCATCTTTAAAATGGGGATAATAACCTTACCTACTTCACAGTGTAGTTGCAAGGACCAAATGAGAAAACATAGGTAAAGATCTTAAAACACTATATAAATGCTAGCTATTATTATTGTTACTATTATTAAAACGAAAACATCTAAATATACACTAATAAAATCACACGACCTTGGTCTTGTGTTCTAATTTTGCTATTATGGATATTATGAATATTGAAAATGATGCAAGTTTAATCAATCCCTAAACATTTCTCAAGTGCCTTCTACTTACCAGGCACTGTACTAAGTGTTGGGGATAAAAAAGGCAAAAGACAGTCTCTGCATTGAAAGAGCTTACAGTGTAATAGGGGAGAAATTTTCTAAGCAAATACATATAGAATAAATAGAAAATAACAGTGGGAAGGCATTGGAATTAAGAAGAGTTGGGAAGACTTCCTGTAAATGATGAGATTTTAGCTGGGACTTAAAGGAAGCCAGGGTGTTCAATAGGCAGAGCAGAGGAGACTATTCCCAGCATGGGAGACAGCCAGAGAAAACGGCAGAAAGACCACTGACTCTAGTGTTAGAGGACTGGAGAATGATCTCCATTTCCATTTTACAGATGTGAAAATTGAAGCTTAGGAAGTTAAGAGACCTACCCATATCCAAGTGAAGCAACTTAATTAATTCCATTTTATGGGGCTTGGCTAGAAAATGGTAAGGTAGAGTCTATAAACCACACTCCAAAGTCAGTTTTGTAACATTAGAATGAAAGACCATTCCCTCCTCTCCCCTCCTCTCCCCTCCCCCTCCCCCGCCCCAACCTTACTTAGGCTTTGAACATTGAAGGTACTTTTGAAGTGGATGTTGAGTGAATAGTCATACCTTGTATTTCCAAGTCTGTTTAGCAAAGGCTTTCAGTAGAGAGACTTCCCTCAAGGATTAAGAAGGGCTGACCCCCCTGAACTGAACCCATTTCTGCCTCCGGGAAGCTTAAGTTCCTAATGTAATAGAGACCAGCTAAGGACAGAAATTAAACAATAGTTTGTAGATCTTTAGCCAAGGGCTGGATGTTGGGTATATTGTGGAGAGGATTCTTGCTTAGGTTCTGTATGGTCTCTTAATGACCACTGAAGTTCCTTCTAACTCTGAGATTGTCAGGATACTGACACCTTAGGTAGGATGCTTAATTGGGATGTATCTGGCTTTGGAGGAAATCTGTTTCATGGCTCCATTTGAAACCTTTGGATAATGAGACAAAGTAACTATATCTGCTGTCATGTTATTGTCACTAATCCCTTTGATGAAGCCACATGTTCCCTTTATGAAATTTTATTTTTTGAAAATTGTGGTAAATTCTGCTTTTAGTTATGTATCTTTTACCCTCATCTATGTAAAAATGATATTCATTTGACTAAAATAAGGAAACTCATTTTTGGATGATGGGAAATGGGAATTAGGCAAAACAACATATAGGCATATGGAGTAACTTAGATAATGTAAGATTCCAGATTCAGAAGTGGAAGAAACCTTGGCATTCATCATTCCTTATTCCTTCATTTTATGGGTGAGGAAGCTGAGGCCCAGAGCCAAGTTAACTGGGATTTTAATCCAGAAAGAGCCCTGGTTCTGAAGGGATCCCACTTCAAATCCCACTTCTGATGCTTTCTGTCTGAATGGCCTTGGGGAAGTTACTTTATCACCACAGTTGAGTTTCCTCAGCTATTAAATAAAGGGTTGAACTAGATGGCTTCTGAACATCTTCCAGTTCTTTGTTTATGCCGCTTTTACTCCAAAATGCCGTACACTTTCTAGTGTACCACACTGCCTCCTAGTGGTGGAAAAAAGTTTCTAAGGCAGAGCTGAGCACTAGGTAGGGACTTATGTAAAATCGTCACAAAAGATGGCAAATGCATTATAATAATTTGGAATTAGGATTGCCAAAGGCTAGAAAAAGGCAATCCTGGAGTACGCTGGGGAAAAAGAATGCTTTTAAATGTTAGACCTGGGTTCAGATCCTATCTCTGTTCCTTCCGTGTGAACTTGGGCAAATCACTTAACCCTTGGCCTCAGTTCCTCACCTACAAAATGGGGACTTAGATGAGGTGGCCTGCAAGGTCCCTAAATCTTTGGTCCCATGACTACTGACATGTATTGCTTTGCTGTTTGCAAAGCTCTGTTCATATATATATTTTTTCATTTGATCTTCATAATAACCCTGTGAAGTAAATACTGTGGGTGTCACTATTCCCATTTTACAAATGGGAGACTGAGATTCAGAGAGGTTAAAGGAGCTAGTAACTATGAGAAGCAAGATTTAATCTAATTTTTCCTGACTTCAAGGTCAATATAGCTTGCCGTCTGTAATGACAATGGCTCATGTAATAATATTCCACTTTACAAAGTGCTTTTCCTGTGACCATCCTGAAGATTATAAATAGTCTTCCCATTTTACAGAGGAGGAAATAGAGGCCGAGAGAGGTTACATCAGTTATAAATGGCAGAGGCCAGACTCAAACTCATCTTCTCAGGTTTAATGTTTTTTTTTTTTTTCGGCTAGACCACAATGCTTCTCGACTTGGGGATGTTCTCCTCAACTGTTTGTACCCTTTCTTTAAGTCAGAAAGAATGCCTTACGTATGCTTAATACATATATGAGTGCTTTTAAATGTAAATCCACGTGTTTAAAACTGTCAGAAATGGAAGATGATTAGAAAGAAGCTAGAGCACTAAAGGACAGATAAGTTAGAGTGGAGGTGGCTGACAGGATAGTGGATTTTATTTTTAAAATCAGAGAGTCATCATGAGAGAATAAAGGAAAATAGCTAAAGGAGGAGGCCAAAAGGGGAATTAGTGAAAGTGGAAAAAATGAAAACATTTTGAGTTAAGACTTTAAACAGAAAGTGAGCAGTAGAGAGTTGGGGGTGGTCGTGTGATGGGTAAGTGAAATCTTTCTGTCAGGACCATCTCTAGGGTGGCGTGACTTGACTTTTGTCTAAGAGTAACTAACATCCAGGTCACCATACTTCCTTTTCCCAAGTAGTCCTGCCTTGTTTTGTGGTCCTCCATTGTCCTTATGCCATGGGGAGTTTGATGTACCCTTCTAGATTCCTTCTAGCTCTACATCTATGGTCTTATAGTTACTGACATGTCGTGCTTTAAGGTTTCTCCCTGTCTTTCCCTTGCCCCCTACCTCTACAACATAACTGTGTCTGTTAGTTGACTCACACCCCCAGTGGGCACAGGAGAAACAGGGTTGGATTCTGAGTCACAACATCTCAATTCAAATCCTGGCCCTACTATTTACTTGGACATGATCTTGGACAGAAAATGGAAATGGCAAATTTGCTGGAGGGGATGTGGAAAAATAGGTGGTTCTTTGTGAACAGTCCATATCACTTATTGTTATTATTATAAAACACAAGCACTTTATAACATTTTTCTCTTTAGTCTGTCACAGAACTGCCATTTTCAATTTGTTTTTTTTGTTATTTATTTTTTAGCTTTTTGGACCAAACCCATGAGTGAATTCATTGATCGAGGCAACTCTCTGTGAGCGAACTCCTTCAACTAATGTAAGATTGGCACTGGCTCTGCAACTTAGCCTTACAAAGTTGTCTTAGATCAGAGGTTCTTAACTTTTCTGTTTGTCATGGACCTCTTTATCAGTCTAGTGAAAATTATGGACCTTTATAAAGAATAATGCTTTTAGATGCATAAAATAAAGTACATAGAATTGGAAAGGAGACTAATTATATTGAAACATATTCATCAAAATATTAAAAAAATCAAGTTCTTAGACCCTAGGTTAAGAATTCCTGTGTGCAGGGTAACTTTTTCTAGTTTTGGGGGATTCTGATTCCAAAATAATTATATATTCTCCATGTCTTAAGCATATTTCGAATTAGACCCAAGTGTTCAGTTCAGCTGTTTGCCTTCTCCATTTTAGGCTTCAGACTTCCCCCCCTCCCCTTAGGAGGTTGTATAACATGGTGGAAAGAATATGGCATTTGGAGTATAAGGGTCATAGATCTAGTAGTGAAGGATAACTTAGCAGTAACCTAGGCACACAACTCATTTTCCAATTAAGAAAACTGAAGCCCAGGCTAAATAAAGTGTCCCAGGATACACAGGTGGGCAAACATTAGAGGTAGTGCTTTTTAAATAGGCACACCTGCAATTTCTGTTGATTTGCAACAAAACTTGGTAATCTATAGGTTAAAGAAATAGCTATGGGGAGGATGTGGGAAATAGCTGGCTGCTTATAAGGAAAGCTTTTTGGTGAACTCATAATTATTTAATATGATAGAATTCTATTTAACCTTTGGCAGATGTTCAAAATACTTGATTAAAATAAATCAAGTTTCTGGGAAATAGGAATGTGTGGGGGAAGCAGGACAAGGTAAGGTAAGGTAAGGGTTTGACTGGATGGGGGCGATAGGGTGTAAATTAAAACAGCTGTGATAATGATAGCCTATATATAGCTTTGCCCTGAAAGGCAGGGGATGGAAGGTAGGAAAAGCAGAGAAGAAAGGAAAGATTACTGGAGGCTGTCTTAGGAAGGAATATTATAGTGGAAAGTTGCTCTAGAAAGGCTACTGTAGTAGAAAACAGGTTTCTGTGAAAAGAAAGGAGAGCTCCAAACAGATTGATTGCTTTAAGAATCAGATCAGGTCATTGAGGCCATGTGGCCTGCAATAATTTAAATGCTGAGATTTTTGGGGTGCTTGAAACTAGAGAGAGGGACTAAACAGACAGTGTGTGTTTGTTTTGGGGGACCTAGGCTTCTTGTTTGCTCTACCTGCTCCACTTGTTTGGTAAGTAAATCTTGGTTTTGTTATTGGAGTATTTCCCTTGACTTCTTAATCTTCTAGTTCTAGTTATTTCTGCTATCTGACTATGTATGGTGGAGAGATTGTGCTAGATTTGGAGGCGGAGATTTTGAGCTCAAATCTCAGCTTTGCCTCTTAGTCCTTGAGAGATTTGGGGCAGGCTCCTTTACCTATTCGGGCCATAGTTCCCTCACCTGTAAGATGAGCCTAGGACCCCTAGGTGACCTCCAAGGTCTCTTCCTGCTCTAATTTTGTAATCTTCTGCACCTGTCATCACCTCCATTAGAAAGTTCCTTGATTGAAAACTGTCTTAGTTTTGTATTTGTTTGCACAGTGCCTGGTACCAGTGAGTCTTGAACAAATGGTTTTTCATTCCTTTTCTAAGATGAAAACAGAACTTTCTCCCTCCCTCTCCCACTGCTTTTTTTTAAAAAAAATACTAGAATCTCGACAGAGAAAGGTATCCTTGCCCTTGGACCCAAGGCTGCTGTGAGAGTGGAAGTTAAGATAAGGATCTTAAGAATTTATGTGGGTTACACAGATACACATGCAAACCATTTTTGGCGAGGGAGGGAGAGGAGGGAAAGGCAGTGGTAAGTGGGCATGGGGATCAGGAAAGGTTTGTGCCATTTCAGCTCAATTTTGAAGGAAAATTGTGAAATGTGTATTTGTCAGCTAATGATGCCTAAAGTGCCAATCATGCCCTCAGAACTGTGCTAGGGACTGTGAGGGAACTAGACCGTGTTCTCAGGGGAGAACTGGATAAGTACAGAAACAAAATGCAGTACGTTTATTGTATAGGTTCTTAGTGCTGGCATTTCCAGCATTTGAGTGCTAAGGGCTCTTTTTTTTTTTAAACTGGCTTCTCTAATGCAGTGATGTGAACATCAGTTTGACTTTATATGTAGACTACTGCAGTTTCTGATGACAAAAATATAAAATTTTGCCTGAAGCAGAAAGGTGGGGAGGGGTGGTAGGCTCTAATTGGAATTCTTAACCAAGGGTCCAAGAGAAAAAATTAAAAAAAATTTGTTCACAAAAACTTAAGACTGACAAGTGATTAAAAAAAAGGTTCTTTGGCAACTATGCTGTTACATCTTTATACCTGTGGTACTATTTGAATGACATATTCTGTTATCTTATTTGTGTGGTTTTATTCATAATTGGCTTCCTTTGTAATCCTGTGTAATTTATTTTGTGCATTCGAATATATTATTCTGAGAAGGGATTTATACATTTCACCAGACAATCAAAGGGGTCCTTGACACCAAAAAAAAAAAAATTTGATTTCTTGTTAACCTACTTTTCTACTAGCACCTACTCTTTCCCCTTACTCCAGGAAGTGTTTCACTCTCTTGAGAATTTGGGGAAATGGATTGCTCAGGACATCCTCAAAAAGGACAAAGGAATTGGGGGAGCATGCTGGGGGAGGCTTAAGCCATGACATAAGAGAACTTCCTCTGAATTGGGGGAACCCCTAAAAACAGGGGGAGATATATTCTTGATCGTAGACCTAAGATGGCTGTGAATTAGTATAATAATCGTCTGAATTAATATGGATTATGCATATACACAAGGCAACTTTTTCAGGGAGGGAAAAGAGAAAGACATTGATAAATGGGCATAGGGACCAGAAAAGATTGGTCTTTTGAACTGAACTTTGAAGGAAACTACAGATTCTAAAGAAGGAAAAAAAAATGAGTTCAAAGCATGGGGGCCAGCTGTGAAAAGGCAAAGGTCGTTGTTTGCCTTGCTATTTGGCTCCTACTTAAGCTATGTGTATTCCAATACTAAATTACTGTGATTATCCTTGGTCTTTTCCTCTCAGAAGAGAAAGGCCTCAGACCTTCAGGATATTCCCAGCTAGTCTAAGAACTAGAAGCTTTTGGGAGCTCTGGGCTAATATGCAAATCATAGAACTGAAGGAATGATGAGTTAAAGAAAAATCCCTCTTGGCTTTGAGAAAACAAAGGAAATCTTGATGTGTGGATTTAGAATTTTTTATCTTGCCGTGAAATCATCTTTAAGTGTCCCTTGGGTCAACTTAAGCCTGATAAGTGATTAAAAAAAGGTTCTTAGGCTACTATGCTGTTACATTTTTATATCAGTGGGACTATCTGAATGACATCCTGTTATCTTGTTTGTGTGGTTTTATTGATATTGGATCAAAAATACTTTCCTTTGCAATGATTCCTTTGCAATGTTTAGCACTGTTGTTTAATGTAGTGTAGTTGAGTAGATGTTTTTGAAAAGACCATTCTTATGGATAACCTGACAGTATGATTCTCTGGCTTGTAGGACAATTGGGAGATAGATGGGTAGCAGTACTTTATTATTCACTTCTCAGTGTTTTTTTTTCCTACTTTTAAATCCTTTTGACCAATGTAATGCTGCCTTCTCTGATGACCAGAAGAGGCAAAAACCAATGCTGGAGTAAATTAATGAACAAAAGTTACTTTCTTTCTTGACTAAAAGGGAAGAGGATGATAATGATTAGGATGGCTGTCATTTATATAGAGCTTACTATGTGCTAAGTGCTACAATTGTTATCTCATTTGATCCTCACAACTCTGGGACCTAGATGTTATTATGATCTCCAGTTTACAAATGAGGAAACTGAGGTTAAGTGTCTTGCCCAGGGTCTCACAGCCAGTGACTGTCTGAGGCTGGATTTACACTAGAGTCTTCCTGACTCCATGACCAGTGCTTTATTCCACTGTGCTATCTAGCTTCCCATTTACCCTCTACCCCTAGCTAAATAAAGCATGACTGTTCTGTAAAGAGTGCTGTGGGTTGGGGAGAGATGTGCTATTTTCTTCCCATGATATTCTATACTCCTACTTTCTAAAAGCAGTGTGGCATAGATAGAGTGATGAGTCAGGAAGCTCTGGGTTCAAATCTTACTCTTATGAGCCATGTAAGCATTGGAAAGTCTTCCATCTTCAAATCTTGGTTCCCTCACATGTAAAGTGGAGATATTAGCTACAGAACCTACCTTTCAGGGTTTTGAGAACCAAATGAAGTTGTTTACCAAGCCTTTTGTAGATTTTAAGACTATATTAACACTAGTTAGAATTATCGCTGATGTAGAAATGAATTTAATATTCTTCTACCCAGGATTCTCTCTTCTTCCTAGCAAAGATTTGGTAGCAAATTGTGGTCTTCTGTAAAAAGTTAATGAAAGTTTACCTGCTCTTTCTTCACATTTATTAAGGATACACTTGATATGTAATACATCATTCTTGTAAAGATATTTATAAAATGAGAAAATAAATAGATGTTGACATTCTCCAATTACCTCACACTTTTTTTGATAATACCATCTATGATTTCCACTTGCTCCTTCCCTCAATACTGTCAAAATTGTGACTTCTATTATGTAGTTCTTCCATTTGTATTTGGTCTAATCTAACTGATGTACCTTTTCCCTCATTTACTTCATTGGGTACTTGATTGGTAGAATCCAAATGTGGTGGTTTTACTATTGTCACTTTTGGAAAACCGTAAAGACTTGGAAGATCTGTTCAATTCATCATTATGATTTCATTTGCAAATGTTCTCCAGATGATCTGGTTTGGCTGGACTTCATATCAATCTTCTTAAGGCTTCCACCCTTCTCTTCTTTTTATTTTGAGGTGTTGCTCTCAGTCTTCTGTAATAATGCTTAGGAAATGGACTTCATTAAATCCAAACCTTGCCAAGGTAAAGCAAATGTTTGCTGCCAAGTCGGTCTCTGGGTTGTTTTTGTTTTTACTTATTTAGGACTTTTAATTGTGGAGACCATTTTACTTGGACTTTTTCAATTTGTTTTTGGAGTCTATTTAAACATGTGGTTGGAGCTATTCTAACAGTCCATAATATCTTGCATTTATCCATGTCCTTTAGTTCCTCTAGGAAACAACCTTATTCGTAATCATCTGCTTGGCAAACCTTTAGCTCTCTTTCATTCAGGTTGTTTTATAATCAGAAGTACTATGTACTTCTGGGGTCTATGCTCCTCTCAGAAAAAACCTTAAGTACCTCCTGATTTGTTCTTCTGGCAACCAGTACAGTGATAATTAATAAAATTTAAGTCATATTTAATAAAAATTGAATTGCAGATATGGGTACTGGGTTTCTATGAACTCATTGACTCTTCTGAAGTCACTTGCTTGTTGGCGAAAGAACTGTAGCCATAGTGAGTTTATCATATGTGGAAATACTTTCACATTTCTTCAGCCTCAGTTTTCTCACCTGTAAGGTAGGGATGATAATAATAGCACCTACCTCCCAAGGTTGTTGAGAATAAACCAAGGTGATATCATGTAAGGTGCTTTGCAGATCAGGAAAACTGGTTAAAAAATACTTCTCAAAAGATCTAGATTAAGAGTTGAAAAGATGTGTCGTAGCCTTTTAAGTATAGACTATACATAATAGACTTTAAAAAGTTACCATACTTTTTATTGCAAGGTTACAATATCTCAGTTGTACAATTGAATGTCTGTAGGATTATATAGTCAAAATAGTTTGGGTTGTATCATGGTTCTGAGGGACTATCACTGAAGTTTGTTTAGACCAGAGACATTACCACACGTTGAAGAATCAATGAAAATGTCAGCTAGCATTGTTCTTTTAGAGTAAAATGGTGTGTGTATTGACTACAAAGGCTCCTACTAATGGAAAACTGGAATTGCATAATATCTGATTGCTTTGTGATGACAAGAATGAGGGAGGGAGAGAGGGCTCTATGAAAAGGAGAAACTGTTGATTTCTTCACTAAGGTCCCTTTTAGTCCTCAAACTCAGATTCTGGTTATGAAGCAGAACTCCAAATTCTGGTTAAAATATTAATATAAATGAAAAATTCTCATTGCTGTTCTACTAATATCGCTGAAATAGATGTATTTAATATGTATGTATATATATATATGTATAGGTTCCATTATCTGGAATTTGATCTTTATATATTCAACTGTCCAATGTAATTATGACATTTCCCTTCTTGTAACTAAGTGACAGAGGAAATGATAGCAAGGACCAAATACTGAACTTGATGTTTAAACCTAAGCCCACTATTAAAAGAAATGGAGTAGAGTATGAAAAAATTAGATATTTAGACTTATTTATTTATTTAGTTTTTAGGGGAAAGCTATTTTTAATGATGTGTGGTTTTCTGTAGTCTGATTTTTTTTTTCCTGCTGAGTGTTGGTGTTGTGTAGTGACAAGAAAGGACATAAGATGGCAGTAGGTGATTACAAAATGTTTTCCATCAGCTAGACTGATTCTAGTGAATCAATTGCTGAACTTTTAATAAATGTGATGGACTAACTAATGGAAAATGAAGTTGCTGAACTCCATAGGGGTATTGTTTTGCCCTTATCTTTTTTTTGATACCTCTGAATTCTTTGTCATCAAGTTTCTAAGGAGCACTTGAGTCTCTTCTTTAACCCCATCGTGTGTGTGTGTGTGTGTGTGTGTGTGTGTGTGTGTGTGTAAGTATGTATATATGTATATATTGTCTTGTATGATATGATAGAATATAATCTCCTTGAGAGCAGGGACTGTTTTCACTTTTGTCTTGTTTCCCCAGAATCTAGCATGGTGCCCGGCATGCAGTAGGTGCATAATAAACACTCATTTAAAATATAGCTTGCCATTCTTCCATCTGTCTGATGATTAATACTCCCTCCTCCCACTTATGCCTCTGGTGTTACCACTACTGAATAATGAGATGTTAATTTTTTGAAAGAGGATTTTAGAATCCTAAGAAAAATAAGGGCTTTTGTTTCCCTAACAGGTTTCTAGAAAATATAGAATGGCTGGCCACGTAGTCATGCTTTCAGAGTCTATCCAGATTGATATCATCAGTGAAAATTCATCAATGAGAGTTATTAGAAGGTAGGTTTGATTTTTTTTTCCCCTAAAGTATGAAATTGTCACTCCCCCAAATAAAACCCCCACACAACTCAAAAGCTACCAAAAGGAAGTTCTCAGAGATAGATCACCACTATATTGTTGCATTCAAACTTCCTCAGGATCCTGAGGTAACCCTTTAGAGAGGAAGTATACTTCCTTTATTCACCACTACAGGCCTTGAGGTCCCATCAAATGTGTGTTTTCGCTCTACAAAATCAGCTACTCACAACAATAACACTTTTGGATGTTAAACATAACTATTTACTTAATAATCCAAAGAAATGCTAACATTATAGATGCTGTAGGAAAACAAGGAAAACAACATTAGGCTTAAAGAGTAAGACTTTGATAGTATCCTACAACTTATCCCAGGGTTGATAGCTGGGAGTAACTGGGTCAAAGACCACCTTTCCTTCCCTTGCTTCCTTGCTTTATACCCTGCTCAACCCCAATGTGGTCACAAAATCCTTTTATTACTTGCAATCTAATTTCCTGAAAAGTGTACCTCTTCTTTTCTTTCTTGGAACTGCTCAGCTTCAAGGCCTAACCTAGCCAGGGCCTGGTTGGTATTTAACATGATCTGCAAAAGGCTGCCTGAAAGCTGTGGCTAAAAAGCTCTCTCCCCAGAGGCTCAGAGAAAATGTCATCTATCTTTGTATCTGCCGGGCTGGCTGAATAAAGGTTCTTTGCTTCACTCTTACTTCTCTGGACTGACTCCAGCCAAGAACCTTGGATGAGTACTGGCCCTCAGGTCCTGGTTACTACAACAATATGAATATATTAGAGCAAATAATAAAATACATCACAACACAGATATATAAACCCAGATAACTCTCCCACCAATGCATTCAATACCTGTGGCATAGTAGGCAAACACATAGGAACCCTGTCGGGAAACATAACAACCCTAGACTGCAAACTTCAATGTTACTGATTCATTGAGAAATATCTGTGCCACACAAAGCTACTTTGCTTTGTGGGTCAATATTTTTTCATCATCGCTGAGGAATTCTCTTCTTGAACTTGTGTATAGACTTTATTAACACTTTAACTATCACCCTTTAAAAGGGAATTTAGGATGTGTTAACTCATAATGTGAAAAGCCTTTCTCTTTGAGTCAGAGAACGTAAACCTCATCAAACTGACTATCTTTGGTCTGGGTAGCCCAGTGAGTTATTCACTCATTTGGATGTTGCACTTTTCAGTCGGAATGGAGCTCACAGCAATATGGTGCACCCACCACAGTATGAAAGCAATTGTGAAGCATCATCTGCTCTCTTGAGCCAGAGGTAGCAGAGAACACGCCTTTGTGAAAAGCATCACCTTTCTCCAACTCTAGGTGTCCAAAGTTGCCTTAGAGCAAGGGTCCTTCACGTGTGTGTGTGTGTGTGTGCGCGCGCGCGCGTGCGTTAGACCTCTTTATTAGTCTAGTTGAAGCGTATGGACTTTTTTTTATACACTTTCTAAAAAAAATTTATTTTTGAAGGGGGGAAGGCAGGGCAATTGGGGTTAAGTGACTTGCCCAAGATCACACAGCTAGTAAATGTGTCAAGTGTCTGAGGCCAGATTTGAACTCAGCTCCTCCTGACTTCAGGGTCAGTGCTCTACTCACTGTGCCACCTAGCTGCTCCCATGTATGGCCTCTTTTGAAGAATTTTTTTTAAATGTATAAAATGCATAGGATTACAAAGATGAAATATCTCGAAATATAGTTATGAATACATTAAAAAATCAAGTTCTTAGATGGTTCAGAAAAGCAATAGCTGTCACTGGACTTCTTGACCAATGAAGTCAGTTTTCTCCAACCAATCAGGAATAGCTAAGCTGAAGCCTTTTATAATTGGAGGGTTTCTAATGGTCATAGCTATGTTGAGCACAGTCCAGTACCTACTCCCCAGACTGCCCCCTTCTTCCTTCAAGGCTTCTGTTTCAGAATCTTTTCTCCTCTGCTATTTTTTCCCTGATACCTGATACCTTTCTGCTTACTGACTTAAATAAGTATAGACTCTTCTTTTTTTTTTTTTACTTCATATTGAATGAATGTATTCACTTTTTTTTTTTTTTTACAAAATCACAACTCCTAAAGTTTCCCCTACCAAATTGAAGCCTCTTTAAAAATACCAAAGATTATCATTTTCTTAGTTTTATTCTCTTTAATCATAAAACATGTATATAAAAATTAGGGAAGACTACTCTATGCTTTCTAGCTCTGGACTTTTCAATAAGGTAGCTTATTTTGCCCTGGGGTCTTTGAAACTGTTTCTTTATGCTCATATCTCTCTAGTTTTTCCTTTTTTTTTTTTTAAAAGATTTTTCCATAACAGTAGACTGTTCCCAAGTTCTACCTTATTGACAAAGAGATTCAAATCCTCAAATCTACACCACTGATCATTTTCTTTACAAAACTGTCCAAAATCCTGTCTGGCAATGTTTTTCAGACATATCAGTAGTGTATATCAAAACATGGTTCCTTTTCTTCTTGTATTAGATATCAAAATGCTCATCAGTAATAACAGTGATATCCCACATCATTTGATGATTAGTATTTTCTTCCTTTACACAAAATCCATTTTTCGTACCTTCCATCATGAATTGCCCCTTAGAAAAAAGGCCTAAAAGAGGCAGAATATCTTACATGAGACATTCAGCCAACAAACATTTTTTAAGCATGTACTATGTTCCAGGCCCTGTGCTAAGTGCTGGGGGTACAAAAGAAATGCAAAAGACAGTACCTGCACACAGTCCGATGGCAGAGTCTAATGCTTATCCAGAGCATTAGATAAACCTCTACAATTCTTTAGCCATGTTTTAGGGTGGTACAATACTTTCACTAAATTTAATCCATTTGTAGAAGCCTTTTTGGAAGTTTCATAATATGGAAAGACAAGGCACATCACAAGTCAGGGAAGCAATTGTTCTTGCTGCCCCTGTAATACTGACAAATAATATACACCCACTCCAACCCACCTCCAACCTGGCATTATATTACCTTTGTCAGCAAGTACTGACAGAAGACACACAGAAAACATCATTGAAGAGTCCAAACAACCCCTCCCCCCAAACTAGAACAAATTATGTAGTTTGGGAAGGCTTGCTATGCAGTTAGGTAAAAGTGCAGATGTTCCTAGCACGTCTTGTATTTGCTAGATTCAGTAATATAGTAAGGATTTTTTTCTTTCATGAAACACTAATAAGATATATGCCAGAGAAGAGGTATTCTTAATGGTAAATGAATTTTCAAATCAAAATAATGTGGGGGGAAAAAAAAAAAGCTCTGCAAGTGCTTCTAAAATGGTGACTGTTTTGACTGGAATAGAAAGATTCCAGGATTAGCTTATAGAAAGGACATCAAGTGTCCAAGTTCTTATTGTATAAGAAACTGTAGGTAGAAGTACACAGAGAGCTCCAGGATGGCCTTATGAAACGAAGGACTTAAAGTAGCATTTTTATAACACTTTGTAGTGATATGGAGAGTAACCATGAAAAACTTTCATGCCATGCAGAGGCTCATTGGTTATCTCATGGCAAAATACTCATAAAGAGATAAGGAATTCAAAGATGAGTTGTACATCTCCTTTATTAAGATGTGTTCCAAATTTGCTGACCTCTTCTGTGATGGTGTAAGGTTGTCAGTGTGCTAATTAGTAGATATTATTGGAGGAAAAGATAAGCACCCTAAATATTTTCTTTTCAAGGAATAGGATGATATAATAAAGGGAAAAGTGACATTTTTTTGGGGGGGAAAGAAACTTGTGATATGTAAAGAAATGGTTGGAAATGTTTCATTATTATTCTACTGAGTTATTGAAAATGATGTAGGTATATCATACATAAAAATTCTCCTACCTTCCCATTTACATTGGGAAATGGATTTTCTAACTTGTTAAAAAAATCTTCCAAAGTTTCAGTGAGTTTTAATCCTTTTTTAAAATATAAAAATATACTACCTTCCAATTTGTTTGCAAGAACTATTTCTATAAGATAGAAATTTACTAAGTAAATTTTAACAAACATTTTCAAGATTGGTAGATGGGATTCAAAATGACTATATGATGTAGTAAGCGTCGGGAATGATGCATGTATACACACACATACACACATAGCTCTGGCTGCTGAAATGAAACATAAAAATCAATTCAGCCTGAAAGTAGACCTTCAGATTCTATTATCACAAAATGTTGAACTGAGATCTTAAAATATAATGAAACATATTCAGTATCATTGTTTTCACTAAAAGTATAATTATTTTAGCGAGAATGTTTTCATACCATTAATAAAATTATTTTAAAAATTTCATTTTTTTCTAATCCTTTAAAGATGTCCACTCTATGAAATGTAGTGAATTTATAGAACATATATATATGGTTGGGGAGGGGGGGTTATGTGATCAAGATTTTTTTTTTGTTGGGGGTACATGATCCAAAAGTTTGAAGAACTCTATCCTAGATGACGTGTAAGATTTTTTTTTCCCCTCTCATTTAACAGGTTGTTTCAGAAACATGTCATCTTCCTAAGAAGAAGTCCTATGCATAGTTTCCTAAACATATCCCAGCCTTGGATTCTCTCTTTGGATTCTCCTTTTCTGTCTCCGGCAAGGTAGCCATGTACCAGTATGGTCTTTTTACTAACTCTCACTCCCTGAAATTGGAATTATAAATCATAGACCTCAGAAAATATGGAAAAGGGAGCTTCTTAATCAACTTATTGAGAAGGTAGTTGACCTTCTCAGCAATATCCTAAATAGGGTATCAAGGGAGGACTAGCACCTCCAGTGAGAGGGCTTGTTGAGCACTTTTCAGGGATGCTCACCCACCTTGGTGTCCACCTGTCACTCAACTCTCACCAATGATTCCAAGAAATTGTAGTATGCACAATGGCCACGTTTGGGTAAACCCTTTCTGCAGACAGGCTAAACCAGATTGAGGGTAGCCCACAGGCTTTAAACCAGTTGGTGAGTTAGGGGAATGCCTACCCAAAGTATGTGAAGGCTTCTCCAGCAGATGAGAACAATTTGTCCCAATGGCCATGAAGGTGGCTGAAGCAGGTTATGTGGAGCATTTCGAGCTTGGTCACACATGGAAGACATCAAGGTCGTCCATCCCAGGCCATTGTTGGTCTTCTGACTGTCTTATTACTGGACTTCAATGGCTCTAGAAGAGAGAGTGAGGCTGACTATTTGTGCCACTCTGCTTCACAAATCCAATTCATTTGAAAGTGAAGACATCACTCATGATATCAGCGGTCTTCTTCAAAAAAAGAAGGATGAACACCACCACCCTAAATAGTGGAGGGCTTCTCTTACTACAGCACTTCAAGTATTTTGTCACACAAACCTACCAAATATTTGTAATCTATAGTTGAGGGAGACTTTTCTGGCTGAAAGTTCTGATTTCTGTTCATGCGGTTTTGTCTAAAATGTGGGCTAGAATGAGCCTAGTACTTATGTGTCTCTTCTGGTATAGTCTCAGGAATTTTTCTCTGAGTAGAGGTGGTCATGGTCTGGTGTGGAATGATTCATTATGGATTGAGAACTAACTTGCCTCCTTTGCTAATGCCAAGAGAATCAGTATTCTGACTCTCTGCCCACCACCCTGTCTTATCGCCGCGGTGAGGGAAGAAGAGAGGGAGGGGTAATTTGCTATTTGGGAGTAAATTTCACCCAACCTCTCGTGGAAGAGCAGCCCATACCCACTTTGAGTAGCTGAAACATTTGATGGTTATAGGACTTATTGCAGTCAAGCCTGGAGAAATCTGACCTAGCCTTGGGGTCTTGGCACCATTTCCAGAATTCTTTCATTTATGGAACTAGAGTAGAGTGGGGAGCACTGAGCAGTGTTTGCACAAAAGTGTTTGCACAATTTTTCTCCCTTAATTTTCCTTCATTGAGTTGGAAAAGCAGATAAAACTTCATAGCTTGGTAGGAAAAGTGAAGAAATATAAATCTTTTTACAGTTTCATTTATACTAAATGCTTCAACATTAATTCTGTGCTTGCTTGTGTTCAAAATAGCAGGACTCAAGTACTTCCCCGCGCCCCCTCCACCCCAAGTCTTAGAGGGATAGGTTCAGTATTCACCAACATGCTTGAAAAGGGGGTCAGGGTTGGTAGAATAGATAACACGGAAAAAGTTGAGAATAGGAGCATTTGATTTATTCCTCCATTAAAGGCAGATGAAAACTTGAGAAGGAAGGTTTGTTCAAGCAGTTCAAAGTAGAATGTAGCCTTTGGAAAACTGAATAGGCTGTTCTAGGAAAAGGCACAGCACTGAGCAGAGGTTAGCTTCTTTTGTTGTTGATCGGTCCTGTCTTATCAAGTGAATACAAAATACTGGAGTTCTTAAAACATTAAAGGAAAGTGTAAGTATGGGTTTTTAAACAGTAGGATGCTGTAGCTTTGTGTTTTTAAGAAGTAAAACTATCACAATCAACTTAAGTACCTACTATGTGCTAGATACTATGTACTCTCCATTTTTGTACTTGGATTGTTAGTGTTTTTCTCCAGATTGGTTAATTAACTTAAAGATGAATACTAATTTTGTATATGTCATGAATATTTTGAGACTAGTAAATTCTTTTCCTGGGATTCTTAATGTTTCATAAAAAAATTGCTGACTTCTCTGGGCTTGGTCTCATGGACATGGCTATATCCAGCCACGCTTTTTTTTTTTTTTGAGGGAAAAATTCACCAGACCCAGGTTTTTGGCTTTTAAAGTTCAGAAATACTTATTGGGTTAGTTGGTATGAAGGAAACCCCCAGAGCCAAAGCCATAAAAATGGATTTATGAACTAGAATGCCAATTTATTAATTTATAGGGAGATAGTCTTGAAGAAGGAACTTGTCCCAGAAATTCCCATAGCACACTTGTTCCGAGTGATTCACTAAAAGGAACAAATAAGAGATGACTAGGGGAGTCATAGAACAAAGGAACTAAATGTTCATAAGGAATGCTTTTGTGGATTTAGGCTTTAATCTAGGAATATTCCCTTCTAAAGACCTGGGCCTTGCTGTTTAGACGAGGATACCTCGTCTCCTGATGGGTACAGGAGATGAACCAACAAATAGTTAATCTCTATCTCTAGCCAACATTCCTTATCCATTACTCAGACTTTCTGAGTTTATACGTTTGCCTTATCCAGTACTAACAATAACCCTTTCCCTGATTATAACTTGTTACACACCAATGACATTTTTATTGACTTCTTTCTCACCATCTTGACCCTCAGAGTAAACTATTTCCAAATCAATGTTGACAATACTTTTCAGGCTCATTTCAGGGAAGAAAAATATCCTTGTCTAAATTGAGCACTCTTGCCTGTTTCCTTCCAATCATTTAACTTTGCCAGGATTTTAATTGCTAGAACTATTTACCACTGGGGAAGCTAGACAGATCTTCAGATTTGAAGGAGGTGGGGTAGTGGGGAGTGTTCCTGTGAAGAAGGGTGGGTAGTCTAGCTGAAGCCAGGAGCTGAAAATGGAGGTGCCACAACCTTATGACTAATGGAACCATGCCAAGTGGTACGACCATAGGACCAGAGAAGTAGAAGTAAAAACTGGAGACTGACATGAGATTGTACCATTAGACACCAGTGGGAAGAAGGATCCACAGGAGTAGTATGAAGGCAGACATCAGTGTCCTTGAAGCATTGGAGGCATGTTATCCGTCCATATATGTACATTGACCTCACATGACCTCAACCTGTGTGTCCTTACATATTTTTCCTATATATGCTTCCTTGAGATACATTCCCTATGTGTCCATTCTCATGGTATTTTGATTTGTTGGAGAATGTACTCTGGGTCTGTGAGTGAAATGAATTATTGCTGTTTAAGAAAAACTAATCTATTTCATTAAATACCTTTTGCTTTGAATTAATTTTGTCCTTTGGCTGATTACTTAAAAAATAAGCACAATTGTGAGGGCTTCTGAGCTGTTGGTTTGAGTGAATGATTACCCACACAATACTTCAAAACTCAGGCAATCTTGTTTGGGGATGGAATGGAGTTCATGGATGGGGAATGGTAGCCCTAGGTGCTACTGTAATGGCAAGCAAAATGGGACTTTCTGTTTTGCTCTTTTTTTTTCTTTTGGAGTTCTAGTTCTTCTCAGCTCTAAGGTGATCAAGTGCCTTTGAGACTTTCCTTTGTTTGAATCAAGAGTCTTTGATGACTCTGATAAGTTTGAGTCACATAGTTGTGATGCCCTCTGTGGGCTGACCTTGAAGAAGTGTGTATATATGTTCTGAGGTTAGCATTTTGCTTTGGGGGCTCAATCATTGGAAGACTGTTCCTGTGATTTGGCTGGATGAGATTCTGGGTAGCTGTTAAGGAGGTCCCCCCCCAACTTTGAAAAACCAAATGTTGGTGTTTCTTTCTCTCTGGTAACTATGTATGTATTGCTATGGTTGGACAGAATCCTGTCTGTTGATTTGTATTATTTTCTCTGTTTGTAATTTCTGTTTGTATTTGTTCTGAAGTTCAAGGTGCTGACTTCTTCCCCTGAACTAAGTGAATGATATATGTGTGTGTAGTGTGTGTGTGTAGTGTGTAGTATATGTTTAATTAAAGTGAGATTATAAACTCCTTAAAGTTGCTTTCCTTTGAAAAGCAGATAAAAGAATCTGTGCTAGCAGCTCTCCTGTGTGCTGGTGTTGTTGGTTACACCTCCACAGCAGCTGCAAGCAGTATTGTTGTTAAAGCTACAAGTGGAGAGTATGTGTATGTGTGTAACCTGACTTTGAGTATGCTTAGTTTGCCTAACATAAAGCCTGTTGTATTCAGTAATACGTGGGTGGTGATAGCCTTTTTGATGGGGTAGCTTCATTTTTTTCTTTAAAGTGATGAGACAGAGCTGGCATCTCATCCTTCTGCTGCACTGCTAGCTACTGTATCACCTCACCACTGGCCATCCTGGCTCCAAGACTGGCAAAGCTCGAACTCCTGGGTCTCATGAGGATCACCTCTGAAACTGAAGGTGAACAACACAGAACAAGAACAAACATCCCTAGATTCATTTTTCAGAGCTGGGGTAAGAGACAAGTAGGGGAAAGAGTCCTTCCTCTCTCAAAGGCTCACACGTTGGGTGAAGAAGCTAGGAGTACAACTGAAAAGATGGTGGAAAAAGAGCAACCAGTTTTCTGTCATCAGTTTTAAAGATTCAGGTAGCCTATTAAAGGAGGCTATCCTGATGATGTGATCAGAGATGCAGAGCATTCTACATTAGGCAAACTAAGCATGCTCAAAAGCTGGATCTCCCTTCTCCCCCTGACATGGGGCAAGAATTACCTGTGGGGAGATGAATGCTGGTTGGTAGAATAAGGATGACTAATGACATAGATTATATGTACCCTCCAGTGAATGTCATGTGACAATTAGACCACTTCATAGGATCATAGCTCTAAAGTCAGAAGACCTCAGAAGCTATCTGGTTCAACCACCTTATTTGTAAAACAAGGAAGTAGAGACCCAGGGAAACCCAAGGTCATGTAGGTAGTAAGTGTCAGAGGTGAGATGTGAGCCTAGGACACTTGATACCAGAGCCAACCGTGAAGCAACCCACAGTGGCTTGTGAACTTCCTTCTTTGAGTCTACAGGAAGACCAGTTGTCACTGTCACTTTACTACTTAACCACTGAGGAAGTTTAATAAGTTTTCCAACAGGTACTATTCTACTTCAACCAAATGGTCTTAGCCAAATCTCTCTGGTGTGCAAGCGCATTCTGGAAAGTGTGGCTTTACTACCACATAAGGCAGTGAGGTAGCATAGTAGATAAAGCACTGGACCTGAAGTCAGGAAGACCTGAGTTCAAATTAAGCCTCACATTTATTAGCTTTTTGCTCTTGGATAATCACTGAAACTTTGTTTGCCTTAGTTTCTCCCTCTATAAAATGGAGAAAATAAAAGTACTACCTCCTAGGGTAGTTGTGAGGATAAAATGAGATATTTCTAAAGTTGTCTGCAAAACTTAAAGCACCATATAAAAGCTAGCTATTATTCAGGCACCAGTGCTGCACAATTAAAACAGACCCAAGCTGATTGTCTTCTGACTTTTAGCCTAGTGGCTGACATAGAATATTGTTCAAGATTATCAAAATATGAAAAATCTATGACTTTAGTCATAGCCAGGCTTTCCTCTTAAATCTTAACTCTTTCCATGTTTGTATCATATAGACAACATTGTGGCCATATGGTTCATTTAACATAGCAAAGATGTAAGGGAAAAGCTTTCTTCATTCTTCCAAGGCCTTCTACCCTGACAATATCCCAGAACCTTCTCCCATACCCTCAGCCAAAGGAAAAAGGGTAAGAGTGCTGGAATACAGAACCTAGTTCCAGTTCCTGAATTAGGGAGAAAAGTGGCAGAGTCAGAGAGGAGTGTTTGCTGTTCGTCCTTCATTTTCCAAGATTACCAATGACATCATGGGTGATGCCTTGACTTGCTCATCAATTGGATTTAAACGAGGCAGACTTGTGCAACGTTGTCAGCCTCACTTTTCTAGAGTCATCAAAGTCTAGTGGCAAGACAAAAGTCAGGACAACTGGCATGGCCAACCATGCAGTGGGTGACCTTGCTTCAGCTGCCTTCATAAGTGTTAGAATAAACTGTTCTCATCTGCCCATTCTGCCAGGGAAAGTCTTCATATGCTTGAGGGAGGTAGCCCCCCACCAACAGTTTTGAGGTCTCTTGATTACCCTTAACCTAGTTTAGCCCCTCTTGACAAGAGGTTTTACTGGGGTGTGGCTACTGTTCATGCTACAGCTTCTTGGAGCCAAAGGTGAGAGTTGAGTGACAGGTGGACACCAAAGGTGGATAAGTAGCCCTGAAAAGTGCTCGGCAAGCCCTCACACAAGAGGCGCTAGTTCTCTGAACAGGCAGCATAGTATGATGAAAAGGGCTGAGTCTGGAGTCAAAGGACCTGGAATCATCCCCAACTCTGATGCTTATTACCTGGGTGATCTTGGGCAATCCAAAACTCCCTAGAGCTTAGTTTCTTCATTTATAAAACAGGGAAGCTGGATGACATGGCCTCTTAGATTCCTTCTAGCTCTAAATCCATGATCCTATGATTCGTGGCATCTAGGCATGAGGATTTTGGAAGTTTTTGGTCTTGTTTATCAGTCTTTATTTACCTCTGTGGACTTATCTCTGACTGCTCTCATTTTGGGATGCTCTTGTGTGCTGGTCCCTGCTTCTGCTCCTGGTCCGGTCTCTCTCAACTTTCCCACCATCTAACTTGGACAGCAGCAGCAATCCACAGCCTGGCCAGAAGCCTTTAGTCTCAAGGGCAAACAACCAAAAGTAAAGTGGACAAAGGTAGAACTGCTAATGAAGTGTGCTAAATTTCAACATGTCTTTCTGTTCTGTAGGGTCATGTTGTGAATGTGTGTTTAATGCAGTATATAGTCCACAGAGGAGAGGCAGTATGATATAGTGGGATAGATTTCTGACCTTAGTCATAAAGAACTGAGAATGCAACATATAAACTCTGTGTAACCATGGACAAATTGTGACACCTAGGCTGTATTGGTGGAACAAGTTTGTACCTAGTTAATTCCTTATACTGATACAAACACAGGTTCTGATGAAAAGAAAATTGATCAAGGTTCTCAGGCAACTAGTATTTATTAAGTGCTTACTATTTACTCTATACCATGCTTACTATATAAGCATACTACGTGTAAATTACTATTGAGTACTTACAATGTACTATGCTATGCCCTTATTCTATATAAAATAATTCATTTTGAGAGGGACACCAAAGTGAATATTTTATACAGAATCAGACCCATAACTTCATTGGCATAGGTATCCTCCTTTGCAACTTATAGTCTTGGAGGTACCAAAGTTAGTGAATTACCCAAAGCTATTCAGTTTGTGTGTCAGAAGTAGGAATTGAACCCAGAGCTTCTTGGCTCTCAGACCATCTCTATCTAGTGTGTCATATTGCAAAGAGTGTGATGACAGAAAAATGGCCTTGTTTCAAAGACAAGCAATGATTTGTGAAAAAATTAGGTGTTATAGTTGGAAGAAAGCTAGATTTTTGAGTTACAGGACCTGGATTCAAGTCCTGAGCAAGACAGAATTGACTCTCTGGGCTTTTCTATTCCTCATATGAAAATAAGGAAGTTGGATTAGGTGACTCCAAAAAATGTTCCTATAACATTCAAATCTATCATCTTTTTTAGACATCTCATTTAGCATGTAAGAATGGGGTAATTGATTTACTCAACCTCAACCTCATTTGCAGTTAGTAATAAAAGGCCAAATTAATTTCGTTCAAGCGCCTTGGCTAAATTTGAACAGTTTTAGAAAGCCATTCGAAGTGCTGAACAAGTAAAAGGTTGGTTCCAGTTGACTTATAGTACCCTCATGGATCTTATGTAAAAAGCATCAAATTAGATGGAATGGGAAGAATTTGAGAAATTGGAGTGTGTAGTTTTAGTTAACCTCCTTGAGAAGGAACTTCTTAAGGTGGATTGGGGAAAGAGACACTTTAGCTTTGACCTGCTTTTGTCCACTCCTCCACCCCCTACCTTACCTCCTTTTTCTTCTTTGACCTGAAGAAGACCTTGTGTGCTTCAAAAGGTCCAGAAGATTTGTAGTTCCCATATTCCCATTGCTATCCTGGTGATGTCCCTGGATCAGCTGGTGGAAGTATGTGCACTGGGTGCCAAGGACAGATGAATGCAAATTCATCATGCTTAAGGGGAACTTCTTGAGTACTTCATCAATGGTAGAAAATGACTTCTAGAAACCAGGAAGTGTGAGTTATACATTTGTTCTTTAAGCTTTAGCCTACTTTCCCCTGGATTCTATATGTACTTGTGGGAGAATGTTTGGTACCACTTTTTCTTACTGTATCACCTTAGTAAATAGTGACTGAATAAATGATTCTTACCTGAATCAATGTAAGGGTTAGCACAGTAGAGCACTAGAAGGGTCTCAAGCCAATAATATTAGGAAATCACCCTGATCTCTCAAGGTTATGTCTACAACCCTAAGAAGAGATATAGACATGCTCTGGGGATGAAAATTATCACTGGGAATGATAGTTGGGATAAGCATCTTCAAATCTCATATGTACTACACATGTAAGTGTGGTGTTAGTGTGATTAAAGATCTTCCTGCCCAATAATCCCACTAACAGTTCTCAGGTGGAGCTGGTTAAGGGAAGCTTGATTAGGAGAGGCTTGTTTGTAGGAAGGCCCACACCTCTTTACTAATTAGGTCGTGAGGGTTGTGAAGCCCTCGGGCTCTAAAAAAGGGTATATATACCCTGAGGGTAGCTGTTAAGCTCTCTCTCAAAACTTCGGGAGGAGAGGACACAGGCAAGCAGACAGCTAGGATTTGTGAGTGAGTGTTTACGGGAAGGCCACAGCTGAGGGAAAGGTTATGGGATGGCTTGGCTCCCTGCTGTGATATTGTGTTTTAAGTTCCTTGCTGTTATGATAAAGTGGGGTTACTGGTTTTGGGATATAATTGCTGCTATGTTGAATTGGAGTTATTGGTTTTGGGATCTGATCCTCTGGTGTCTGAATAAATGTTTTACTTCTGCCTTCTATATGGAGAGTCTCTCATATTCTGTGATACAGAACTATGCAGACATATTCATGGTCACCATCAATATTGTGACACTTGCCTTACTGATACAATAACAAATGAGGAACTGTATGGATATAGGCATTATATCTTGTTAATTTTCACTGTTAAGCAATGAAAGATATGTTAATCAGTGAGAGAACTGGCTTAGTTTAGTGGCAATGTGTGAATGGACCTTGAGTCAAATGTTCAAGTCCTAGCTCCAATGATTACTAGCTTTGTAATCTTAAGAAAGCTGTTTTACTTCTGAGGCCCAATTATTTCATCTCTAAAGTGGGATTAATGTTAATAAAACCTAAAACAAGTTTGTAAAGATATGAAATCCAAACTGCATCAATGCTATTCTACCATTCTCCTTCTAAATACATTAAGTAATTAACTGAAATGTTTTTTTAAAAGGATACATAACACATAAGGAAATTTAGAAGGAAATACAAGCAGGACAGCTTTGGAAATAATATACTGAATTTAATAAGTACTTAAAGCAAGTTATACATAATAAAGATTTGTGTTTTTATGTAAAATCTTTTTGTTCTCAACTGCATAATGAAATAATGCTTTCACTCTCAATTAAATTAATAATAAATATTTAAAAAAGAAATTCCTGGTCACAAAAACCTCTAAAAGCACATGTAACTGGGCCACCACAGAAAATTTAATTCAAAAAACATTTGAAACAGGTCTAGGTAATAAAAGAACTATAAGAATGTGAACAACTAAGAATGTGACACACTCCTGTAAAAATAGTGCCTGGAATGATAAAGTTAAGAATGAGCTGAAGCTGGTGGAAGAAGTGAAGAACAATAAAAGTTTTTTTTTTAATTTATATTGGGAGAGAAAGGAGGATCAAAGAAGGAATAAGACTTTTGCTTGAGGTTGATGGGATAATGATAACTAACAACAAAGAAGGCAGGGCTTCTCAATGCTTACTCTGTTTCTGTCATCTCTACAAAGGAGAATCACTTTTATTTTCAAAGTGGCAGAATAAAAATTAATCATAAAAATGATATTCAACAAAAATGATACTCAAGATAAACAAGGATAAACAAAGAGAGCATCTTAGATACTCAGATTGTCTTACCCAGATAAATCCTATTCTTGAATTCTAAAAGAACTGGAACATGGGATCACTGTCAGTGATGTTTGATAGGTCGTAGAAAATGGGAGATGTGCCATAAGTTTGGAAAAGGGCAACTGTTCCAGTGTTCAAAAAAAGAAGAGAACTGAATATAGACTATAGGTTAGTGATCTTGACTGGAATAATTCTAGAATGGATCATGAAAGAGATGATTAGTGAACTCCTAGAAAGGAAGGTAGAAATTCCAAAGAGTCAGCATGACTTCATCAAGAGCAGGTTATTTCAGATTAAATCAATTCTTTTTTTTGACAGGATTATTTAGCACTTGAGGGGAATTGTGGGGATATAGTTTACCTAGATTTTTAAACAAACTTTTGGTGAAGTATCATGCTATTCTTGTGAAGAAGATGGAAAGATATAGATTAGGTAATACTGCAAGTCAAATGGTTTGAGAACTTGGATGGTAGATTCAGGGTAGTTTTTAATGATTCACTACCAATGTGATTGGGGCAAGGAGTCTCTTGGAGTACTACAGGGATCTGAGTTTGGTACTATGCTGCTTAATATATTTATTTGTGACTACAGATAAATATTTATAGATCTGTATGCCTATGTATACATATAAGTGGTTTTTGTATCACATTTGCAGATGACACAAGGGTGAGAAGGGTAGGTAATATAGCAGATGACAGAATTAAGATCCTAGAAGACCTTGACAGGCTACAGGATTGAGCTGAACCTAATATGATGAAATTCAGCTAAGTATATGGCTAAGTATAAAGTATTTCACTTAGGTACAAAAATCAACCTCACAACTTTGAGATGGAGGAGGCATGAATGATAGAAGTTTTGGAAAAGAGCCTGGAGTTTTAGCAGACTACAAGATCAGTATGAATCAACAATGTGATGTGATAGCCAAAACATCTGATCCAAACTGGGACTGTATTAAGAGGGGCACAGCTTGTAGGAATAGGAAGATGATGATAGTCCCACCATGCTCCATGCTCATCTGTAATGTTTTGTTAAATTCTGGGTACCACGGTTTAAGAAAGATATGGATAAAAAGGAGCATGTTGAGAGGGAACAATGAGGATGATCATGGACCTCAGGTCCATGACATGTGGAATGGTCAAAGGGATTGAGTATGTTTGACCTGGAGAAAAGAAGACTGAAGGGAAGTCATGATCATTCAAGTATTGCAAGGAGAATCATATGGAGGATTAGTTAGACTTGTTCCATTTGATTCTAAGGGGAAGAACCAGGAGCAATGAGTAGAAGTTTCAGAAAGGAAAAAGAGTCTTGCTGTCAGGAAAAATTTCCTAATGATTAGAGCTCTCAAGAAGTAGAATATGTTGTTCCAAGAAGTGGTGGGTTTGCTTTCCTTAGATGTCTTCAAGCAGAGGCTGGAAATCTACTTGTTGAATATGTTATAGTGGAGATTCCTTTGGTGTATTGAATAGGCTAAATGGCTGTTGAGGTCTCTTCCACCTAACAAATTTTGTGATTCTGTGAACTTTAAATGCCTGTCATGAATCAGGCACAGTGAAAACTATGCCCACAGAGTCATTGCTATAAACATTTGGCAATCCATTTATTTTCCTGCAAACACAGCTAAATATAGAGTTCCCAAGTTCTTGTGGTCTTGCTCTTAATTTCAGATATTCTTTTGTGAAGAAGTCAAGAGGCAGAATAGAGGAAATTCCATGTAGGGGTCATGGAGGGTTATGATGAGGGTATCTCAGAACTCTATTCTGGGTCATTTGAGCTTGGTCAGAACCAGAGGATGGTGGAGGTGATCATATGGGGAACCAATGGTGAGATTGCTTCTGAGTTGCTAACAAGGAAGAGTTGGGAAAAATGAGATACAAGAATGGTTTACATTAATAAATAGAGAGTGATGCAAAGAAACTTTAGGAGTAAGAGAATGCTAATAACTGGAGTGGGGTGGGGGGAGAGGAAAGTGGCCAGAGTGTGTCAGGAAAGCCTTGAATAGTATTTGAGGAGGTGATAAGGAAGTTTATTCTAGATATGCGCAGCTGCTGCTGAAGTGTAAGACACAACAAGACCAGCAGCAAGAGCTGCCAGCATAGGTTCTTTGATCTGCTTTACTAAGGAAAGTAACATTAAGGGGTTAACAATCTTACTTTAATCCAACATGGAAATATCATTAACTTAGTTCAGGAGGAAAAGCTAGCACCCTGAACTTTAGAGCAAATACAAATTACAAATAGACAATATAAACAGACCAAATCACAATTCATAGTTACCAGAGAAGAACCAATGAGTCCGGGTTAGCCCAGACTCTCAACACTCCTTCCATGAGTGAGCACCAAAAGTCAAACACCAACCTCAGATCTTGTATACCCATTCCAGGGCTCTGGAGCACTTAATAACTCAGTGCTGAAAAGCACTCAAAGAACAGTGAAAAGTACCATTTTGCTGGCCATTACATTTGAAAGGCAAGACTCATCCAAGGTACTTAATTACCTCAGCATTCCAAAGGAGAAGACAACAAAAAGTACTGCCCTGATTACCATTATATTGTCTTAGTGCTTCAAAGGCCAGAATCATTAAAGGTACTTAAGAGAAGAACAGCCAAAAGCCCTGCCCTGATTGCCACTACAGTTGTGTGCAACTCTTGGTGACCTCATTTTTGGGTTTACTTGGCAAAGACACTTGAGTGGTTTGTCATGTCCTTCTCCAGCTCATTTCACAGATGAGAAAACTGAGGCAAATAGGGTTAAATTACTTGTCCGAGGTCACACAGCTAGTAAGTGTTGGAGGCTGGATTTGAACTCATTGAGGATGAGTCTTCCTGATTTCAAGCCTAGTGCTCTATCCCAGTGCACCACCTAGCTGCCTCAGATTATCTTGGATTGGTACGCAAAGATAGGTTAAGAGCAAAAGCTAGAAGAAGTCAAAGTTTTTGACCCCCATGGTCTTGTTCTATGTTCCTCTATTTATTATGTGTTTCTGCCAGCAATACAAATTTGCTGGTTATTTTTTTTTGTTTGGTGTTTAATTTGGCTCAGCACAGACCTTCTGCTTTTTTATATGCACAGAAGTATTCTCTGTGCATATGACTTGCTTAAGGACACACAAGGCCTTAGTGTCAGAGTCTATACCAGAACTCAAATCTCCTAATTCTGAGGCCTTCAAGAACCTCTGATGGTCCTCTTTTCTGTTTTATCCTGTTAACCAAACAATTGCATTATTCTTTTTGTGTCTTGTACTAAGTCTTTGTGTTCATAACAAGTTTAGAAAAGAATTGTTTTATCACTTTCATATTTGGATTAGCAAATCCCTGGTGCTTACTCTCCAAGACATATATATTAGGTTGCAAATAGCTTAGTTTGCACAAAATAAATTGATCTTGGGTTGCTGAGATTAACAAAAATTACTTAGTTCAACAGAGAAAGAGTTTAAATTAAAATAAAGCACAATTGTCACCTATTTTAAAGATCTGCCCTGCCCTTCCTAAGCAGAGAGAATCAGAGTAAATTATTTTGAAAGAAATTGAATTCTAAACATGTGCTTATTAGGTGTACAGTGATTTACTGTTTGTGTTTTTGCTAACTAGATATTTCATGAAGGTAGGTTAGTAAGAAGTAAAAATCTCCAACCTGAAAGGGATCCTGATGTAGCCTCTGCACCAAATTAAGACTATACCCAAACAATCCAAGTCAGACAATTGCTTATCAGTTTCTTACAGAAATTCCACAACTGTCTTCAGTCTGTTAGGTGTCTTGCTGTAAGAAAGATTGATCTGGCATCTATGTAAAAGTTTAGACTGGGGGAAGAGAGCAGGGGGGAAAGATCTCTTGGGAAGGAATTGTATTTATAAAGCAGCAATCATCCAAACTACTTGGTACTGGCTAAGAAATAGAGTGGTGGATCAGTGGAATAGGTTATATACACAAGACAGAGTACTCAATGACTATAGTAATCTACTGTTTGATAAACCCAAAGACTCCAGCTTCTGGGATAAGAACTATTTAACAAAAACTGATGGGAAAACTGGAAAACAGTATGGCATAAATGAGGCATGGACCAAGATAAAGTTAAAATGGGTACGCGATTTAGATAGGCTGATACTATAAGCAAACTAGGAGAGCAAGGAATAGTTTATCTGTCAGATTTATGGAGAACGGAAGAATTTATAACCAAACAAGAGAGAGAGAACATTATGAAATGCGAAATGGATGATTTTGATTACAATGAATTGAAAAGTTTTTGCACAAAGCCAATGCAACCAAGAGGCAAAAAGCTGGGAAACAATTTTTACAACCAGTGTAACTGATAAAGGCCTCATTTCTAAAATATACGGAAAAGAGTATCAAATTTATAAGAATACAAATCACTCCCCATTGATAAATGGTCAAAGGATATGAACAGGCAGTTTTCAGAGGAAGAAATTAAAATTATCTATAGTCATATGAAAAAATGCGCTAAATTACTATTGGTTAGAGAAACACAAATCAAAACAATTCTGAGACACCAGATCACACCTATCAGATTGGCTAACATGACAAAACAGGAAAATGATAAATATTGGAGAGGATGTGGGAAAATTGGAACACTAATGCATTGTTGGGGGAGTTGTGAACTGATCCAACCATTCTGGGGAGCAATTTGGAACCATGCACAAAAGGCTATAAAACTGTGCATACCCTTTGACCCAGCAATACTACTTCTAGTTTGTCTCCCAAAGAGATCATAAAAATGGAAAAAGGATCCACATGTACAAAAATATTTATAGCAGCTCTTTTTGTGGTGGCCAAGAATTGGAAATTGAGGGGATGGCCATCAATTGGGGAATGACTGAGCAAGTTGTGGTATATGAATGTAATGGAATGTATTATGCTATAAGAAATGATGAACAGGTTGACTTCAGAAAAACCTGGAAAGACTTATATGAACTGATGCTCAGTGAAGTGAGCAGAACCAGCTGAAACATGGTACATATTTAACAGCAACATTGTGTGATGACTAACTTTGATAGACATAGCTCTTCTCAGCAATCCAAGAATCTAAGACAACTCCAAAAGAGTCATGATGGAAAAAGCTATCCACATCCAGAGAAAGAACTTTGGAGTCTGAATGCAAATGGAAGCATAGTATTTGCTCTCTTTTTTTGTTATTTTGTTTTGTTTCTTCTTTCTCATGGTTCCACCCATTGGTTCTAATTCTTCTTTACAACATGACTAATATGAAAATATGTTTAACATGAATGCAGAAGTAGAGCTTATATCAGATTGCACGCTGTCTTGGGGAGGTGGGAGGAGAGGGAGGGAGAGAATCTAAGACTCAAAATCTTACTAAAGTGAATGTTGAAAACTAAAAATAAATAAATTTTAAAAAATTAAGTAACAAACCCTCCTCTGACCTAGAATACATGATAAAAAATAAGGCAGTAATTGTAGTAGTTTAGGTTTGTGGTAATAATTCTTAAGCATTTTAAAATGTTTACTATGTGCCACAAATAAAATAATACATGTATATAATTTATACATTAATAAATATACACACTTTGGGATACATGTTCAACATTATCTTTTACCTCTTTTGCATCTACTCATGTGTACATGTTATAAATCAAGGACTGTTTAATTTTTGTCTTTTAGCCTTTGGGCATAGAAGTGACCTCAGAGGCCTGTGATTCTGTGATCTGATTTATGGAAATAAATGGACACCAATTGCCTGGGATGGGAATATGGGGAAGAACTACACATTAGTGGAGACAGTATTCATAAAGAGGAAATACTTGCTGATTTGTACATGTATCTATTAAGCTTCTCTAATGTGCTAGACATTCCTAGGTACTGTGGATACTAAGATAAAGAATAAAACATACTTTTTCTCAAGAAGCTTACATTTCCAATAGAGGAAACAATAAGTACACACATAAGCAATACAATATAAAAATAAATAGAATAAATATTCATAAACGTAAGGTAATTTTGGAGGTAGGGCACTAGTAGAAGGTGAGAACAAGAAGACTGTGTATACAGGGTGTTCCTAAAGTCTGGACACATAGGCAAAAATGCATATTTTTAAGAAATGAATGAAATTTTTATTTAATTGGTATATTAACAAATAACATCTTCAATATGATTTCCATCATTTGTGTTGCAAAGGTTCATGTGGTTTGCAAGATTTGCATGGACTCGATGCAATAACTTCACATTGCTGTTAATTGCTTATGTGTCCAGACTTTAGAAACACCCTGTAGAAGGTAGTACTTGACCTGTGCATTAAAGGAAGATGTACCTATAAAAGTGGTATTGAAGGTTTATTGAAATAGTATCAGCAATCTGTGGTACTAGGGCAGGTGTTCTTATCTGTTCACTCCCATGGCTAATGAGTAGATTAAAACTTGTAATACCTAGGGAGCAAAAAAAAAATTCAAAGCAAGGCACTTTCTTTGCTAAAATCTCTTTTTGCTTGATAATTCAGTTAATAGTTAAGTCTTTGGGGAATTCATAGAATTCTTGGATAGGAGAAGGACCATTACCTTCCCCACTGGACCAGGAGCTATTGCTCACTTCTATACTCTAATAAGACATAAGATGGTTGTCTTCTAATTTAATTCATAGTGAGACCCATGGAGATTTATTTGAAAAATTGAAAGCAGAATAGAATACTTAATATACAATCTACCTTACTGAAGCACAAGTGACTTTTTCCTTGTTAACAAGATGGACTTAAGAAGTAATATTTAAATTTGTGGCAGTATTGAAATGATTCAGTTTCATGCTTTTTGTCTAGCTACAACTGTAAATACTTTAAGAAGGGATTTTATTTTAAAAATATAACAAAATGCTTATATCCTTGGTTATATAATCTTTCTAGTTTTCCTTTTTGCCAACCTAATTGAGACTTACTGGCTCAATTTCAATCAGATAGCTTTCATTCTCAGATAATTTTGTTGTTTATTTAGGAATTTTACATAAACAGTGGTTGGTATGCTAGGAAATGTAGCTCTGAGTAAGCTCTAATGCTATTCATAGCTATACACATAAACTATTTACATCACAGTGTGAATAAAGCAGTAATGAAAACATTGTAGGAAAAGCTTAACTTAAACTCTCTCATATTTGTTTACTATTTGGGAACCTTCCTTGAAATTCAATGATTTAAAATGGCTTTGCAAATAATTTTTGTCGTAAGCTCAAGAATCTCAAATAAAAAATCAAAATTAGAGGTAATTAAATCTGAAGTCTTTACACGTGAAAATATATGTAAACGTTACTGAAGTAATGACAATAACAATCTATGTCTACTTCTAACTGCTGTCCTGCCTTTTAGATCATATTGTATAATAGGATGAATGATAAACTTGTAAAAGGAGACAATTTGTTGTAGTAGGAAGTGTGCTTGTTTTGGAGTCAAATCTCAACTCTGACGTTTGCCATTGTATGATCTTGCTCAAGACACATAGTCTTTCTGGGTCTTGGTTTCCTCACTTGTAAAATTAGGGGTTTGAGTTAGTACAGTAGGATAAAGCATTGGCTCTGGAGTTAGAGGATTTTGGGTCATATCCTTATTTTTCCATTTACTACCTTGTCCATTTACTTGGACAAATCACTTTAACTTTCTGGGTTTAAGTTTCTTATCTGTAAAAAGGGAGAGAAGTGGACCTGGTTCTAGAGCTATAATCCTGATGATTATATGACTTGATGACCAGGCCTGATGTTCCTTCCAACTCCAAAGCACAGACTTAGAGAATTGAGAGGTAAAAGGCACATCAACAGCCATCTTGTCCAATCTAAATCTATAATTCTTATTTGGAAGACCTAGGTTCAAGACCCAGTTTGATACTTCCTAGCTTCTAAGTAGAGATAGTTATTAAAATAATACAAGATGCGATGAGACATGAACCAGGTTGGTACTAGTGGGGTTGAGGAGGAAAGGGTGAGCACAAGAAACATTTTGAAGAAGGAAGAATAGGACCTAGCAGAAGGGAAGTTTACAGAATGGCTTGGCTCTTAGTTGTGATACTGTGTTTTAATCTCCTTGCTGTTACATTGAGGTGGACTTACTGGTTTTGGAATACAATTACTGCTAGGCCGAATTGGGGTTATTGATTCTAGGATATGATGCTCTGGTGTCTGAATAAATGTCTTACTTCTTCTACACTCTCTATATAGAGTCTCTTATACTTTGCAGTTCTGAACTATACAGGCATATTCACGGTCACCATCGATGTCAGGAATCTTGCCTTACGGATACAATTTTGTAATGGGAGAGCAGGGTAGAAGGGAGAGAATGCAGACCTGATAATAAAATTCAAATTAAGAAATTTTTTTAAAAAGGATTTATTGAAGAGTAGGTAATGCTCTGTGGGGCTTACATAAAAATAGGAAGCCAGTTTGGAATTGGACATTGTAGTGGTGGGTTATCTCAGTGGTAGAAACAGTCAATCCCCTGTGAAATAATTGCTTGGGAGGAAAGGAATTGATGGGAGGCTGCCCTTGAGAATATTTAAAGGTCAGAAGATGTGGGATTTTCCTTTGGCGATAGAGATTGACAACCTGGAACCTCAGTGGCTAATAGCAGCATCAGCATTGGGAACCAAGGAGAAACTAAGCACACAGCTCCAGGACTCTACTCCAGGGAGCTCAGAAGAAATATAAATTACACCTAAGGAGAAATTCATGAGCATCCCATTAAGGGGAGAAACGAACCTGCAGCAACCAAGAGCAATGAGTACATTTTGTTACTTATGTTCTCTAAGCTTTGGCACATTTTCCCCTGGATTCTGTATATACTTGTGGGATAGTGTGCTCCTGGTTTTGGAGGATGTTAATGTGAAATGTTTTTATTATACTACTTTGGTAAATACTAAAAATCAAGTCTGGATGACTAATTGATATTAACTTAAAATCAGTGGTAGAATTGCTGAGGACTTATGAATGATGGTATTAGAGAAACAACTCCCCAACCATTCAGGATTGTCTCTAGAACTCTGAAGGGAGAAGAAGCCAGGTACATTCTGGAAATTTCACCTGCCAGTGGCAATGGAGGTCGGGATAGTGAGCCCAGAGCCTGTGCTGTACTAGAAACAAGCCTTTGTTCTCTGTGTCTCTGTGGCAGAAGCTACTCAGCAGTATTCCCTAGTCTTGCATAGCTTGAAATTCCTTCTGCTTCACAGCCTAGGTTCTTTCCCCTTTGAAATTCTGTTTTACAGGGCCTGCTCCCTCCCTGGTACTGTGTATAGGCCTGGTCATGATCTACCAAAATGTATAATTATCTATTTCTGTTGAAAATCAGCAGGAGCCCCAGAAACATTTAAAAAAAATTTCTTTTTAAATTTCTGCCCTGAGGAACATACTGATTTTGATCATTGACCTATATACTTACACAAAGGAATTTACTGCTTTGAATGTTGTTTTCATCCCCAGAAGAAGCCAGGGTCATTTATTTATTTATTTTTATAAGCTATCTCTTCTAGCACTAAGCTGGAAGGGGCTCATGAACCTAATTTAATTTAAAATTAACCTTTAAAAACTATTGATTAAAGATGATTTTAATACCTATTGGCTATTGTGTTAAATACAGTTTTATGGTTCTAATCTTCAGTTAGAAAAACAAATCAAGCTCATTTACCTAAAATGCTCCTCTGCTCTACCCACAACATTTGTGTTAGTTTGTTTTAATATAAAAATCTGCCTATGGTTTTGTGAATGAGAAAAATATGTCTTTCCCTAACAGATGTTCTGGATTTTGCTAAAACTATGTTTTCTTAATCTGAATATTGTTGAATACTGTGCGACCACAAGCCTACACAGATGTGTGTAATGCAGAAGAGTGAAGTAATGAAGCAAGGAAACAAGCATTTTATTAGGCACCTACTATGTGCCAGGCACTTTATAAATAATATTTCATTTGATCTCACAATAACTTTAGGAGGTAGGTACTACTATTAACCCCATTTTAGTTAAGGAAATGGAGTCAAACAAAGGTTAAATGACTTGCCAGGGTCATACAGCTGATCAGCGGCTGAGGCTAGATTTGAACTCAAATTTTGGTAACTCAGGAGACCTGGCTTCTGGTGCCTGCAGTGTCCCAAGGTTATTGTGTGACCTCCGCTAAAGCAATTCCTTTCTTTGAGCCTCACTTTCTTCTTCTGTAAAATGGAGAATGATGATGTCTATTCTATCTAACTTGTGACATAAAAGATACAAGTAAGTTTAAAATACTAAAATACTTCAAAAATCATAAATTGCTATGAAGATGTAAGCAAGATATTATATTAGTACTGGACAAAATATTGCCATTAATTGCTAGGCAGGGATTCTTAACCTGAGATTTGTGAACTTTTAAAAAAAATTTAGTTTTTTCAAAACTGTTCCAAAATAATTGGCTTCCTTTGTAATCTTATATATTTTATTTTCTGCTTTAAAAAGCGTTCTGAGGCGAGGTCCATAGACTTCACCAGACTGTCAAAGACACAAAACAGGTGAGGAACTCCTGTGGCTAGATAGTGAAAAGTGTTGAACTTCAAATATTGTATTTAGGTATATGAAGCTAAGCATTTTAAGGGCTCTCCTGGTGTCATCATTATCTCCCATACAACTTTCCTAGTTGGAAGGGATTTTCTAAAGTGGAAGTAATTATGAGATTTTTTTTTGGTTCAGCACACAACAAAAAACGGGAAGCTGAAGGTGTCTAATGAGCTCTATGACATGCTTCTCCAGCAGATTCCAGGCCACTAAGCTTTGGCAGACAACATAAACCCACTTCCCTGTTAGTACTGTTTGGGAGCAATTTGGAATCAGTACCTCTGGATTCTCAAAGACTTGGCTTCAAATCATAGACTCATAGAATTTCATATTTGAAAGAGACCTCAGTATGGCTCAGCAGCCATTATAGGAACTTCTAATAGTTATCACTGACCTTGGCCCATGTACCCATACCTCCCTTTTATACTTCATTTTAAATTTATTTTTAGTTTTCAACATTCATTTCCACATGCTTTTGAGTTACAATTTTTCTCCCTATCTCTACCCTCTCTACCACCCCAAGATGTCATGCATTCTGATCACCTCTTTCCCCAATCTGCCCTCCCTTCTATCACCCTACTCCAACCCCCATTTCTTTTCCCATTACCTTCTTGTAGGGCAAGAGAGATTTTATACCTCATTGCCTGTATATCTTATTTCCCAGTTGCATGTAAAAACAATTTTTTTAACATTTGTTTTTAGAACTTTGAGTTCCAAATTCTCTCTCTTCTTCCCTCCCCACCCACCCTCTTTGAGAAGGCAAGCAATTCAATATAGATTATACATGTATCATTATGCAAAACACTTCCATTATAGTCATGTTGTAAAAGACTAACTGTATTTCCCTCCATCCTATCCTGTCCTGCTTTATTCAGTTTTCTCCTTTGACCCTGCCCCTTTTCAAAAGTGTTTGCTTTTGACTACCTCCTTCCCCAATCTGCCCTCTCTTCTATATCACCCCCCCTTACCCCCTTCCTCCCTACTTTCCTGTAGGGTAAGATACCCAGTTGAGCGTTTATGTTATTCGCTCCCTAAGCCAAATCCGATGACAGCAAGATTCATTCATTCCCCCTCACCTATCCCCTCTTCCCTTCCATTATAACAGCTTTTTCTTGCCACTTTTATGTGAGACAATCTACCTCATTCTATCTCTCCTTTTCTCCCTCTCCCAATATATTCCCCTCTCACCCCTTAATTTTTTCCTTTTAGATATCGTCCCTTCATATTCCACTCACTGTGTGCCCTCTATCTATATATACATGTATATTCCCTTCAACTACCCCAATATTGAGAAAGGTCTCATGAGTTACAAATACCATCTTTCCATGTAGGAATGTAAACAAAACAATTCTACTTTAGTAAGTCCCTTATGATCCCTCCTTCCTGTTGACCTGTTCATACTTCTCTTGATTCTTGCATTTGGAAGTCAAATTTTCTATTCAACTTGGGTTTTTTCATCAAGAATGCTTGAAAGTCCTCTATTTCATTGAAAATCCATATTTTGCCCTGAAATATTATACTCAGTTTTGCTGGGTAGGTGATTCTTGGTTTTAATGCTAGCTCCTTTGACCTCCAGAATATCATATTCTAAGCCCTTTGATCCCTTAATGTAGAAGCTGCTAGATCTTGTATTATCATGATTGTGTTTCCACAGTACTCAAGTTGTTTTTTTCTAGCTGCTTGCAATATTTTCTCCTTGACCTGGGAACTCTGGAGCTTGGCTACAATATTCCTAGGAGTTTTCTTTTGGGCATCTTTTTCAAGAGGTGATCATTAGATTCTTTCAATTTCTATCTTACCCTCTGGCTCTAGAATATCAGGGCAGTTTTCCTTGATAATTTCTTGAAAGATGTTATCTAAGATCTTTTTTTGATCATGGCTTTCAGGTAGTCCAATAATTTTTAAATTATCTCTCCTGAATCTATTTTCCAGGTCAGTGGTTTTTCCAATGAGATATTTCACATTGTCTTCTAATTTTTCATTTCTGTTTTATAATTCTTGATTTCTCATAAAGTCACTAACTTCCACTTGCTCCATTCTAATTTTTTAAGGCAGTATTTTCTTCAGTGGCCTTTTGGACCTCCTTTTCCATTTGGCTACTTCTACCTTTTAAGGTATTCTTCTCATTGGCTTTTTGGAGCTATTTTGCCATTTGAGTTAGTCTATTTTTAAAGATGCTATTTTCTTCAGTATTTTTTTTGGGTCTCCTTTAGCAAGTTGTTGACTTTTTTTTTATGATTTTCTTGCATCAGTCTCATTTCTCTTCTCAGTTTTTCCTCTACTTCTCTTACTTGCTTTTCCAAATCCTTCTTTGAGCTCTTCCATGGCCTGAGACCAATTCATATTTTTCTTGGAGGCTTTTGATGTAGGCTCTTTGACTTTGTTGACTTCTTCTGGCTATATGTTTTGATCTTCTTTGTCACCAAAGAAAGATTGTATAGTCTGAGTCCTTTTATGCTCTTTGCTCATTTTCTGCCTCTTACTTGACCTTTGAGTTCTTTGTCAGCGTATGACTGCTTTCAGAGTGAAGAGTGCTTTGTCCCAAGCTGCAGGGGTTTTATGCTGCTGTTTTCAGAGCTACTTCTATTCTGAGGTGGTATGATACTCCATACTCCTCTCCTGGCCTGTGCTCTGGTCTGTGAGTGCAAGTACTCCTTTCTGCTGTGCAACTACCAGGAGCACTCCCTCTCCACAGCCACCACAAGCTCTGCCACACCAAAACTCCTTCTCCCCCAAGAACCACCAACCGGGACTGTGACCCAGATCCAAGTAGGACAAAGTGAGAGAGAATGCTGCCTTAGCACCAGCAAAGAGATCCTGGCACTCTGGCTCTGATTCCTCCCACTGTCTGTAGCCCAGGGGCTCCAGAAGCAGCCACAGCCACCTCCACTGCCCTGGTGCTGGGGTCTGACTGCCCACTTCTTTCACCCAGGTCTAATAGTTTTTCCACTGACCTGCTCCATTGTCTTTGGTGTTTGTGGGTTGAGAAATCTGGAAACTGCTATAGCTCAGTGATTCAGGGCTGTGAGGCCTGCTCTGCCCAGTCTACTCTGGCCTGGTGTCTTCAGTCACAGCCCAAGGTGGGCTGTGCTCTGATCCCAACCTGATGCAATAGACCCTTCTCAGTGACCATCCAGGCCATCTTGGACTGGAGACTTATTTCACTCTGTCATTTTGTGGGTTCTGTAGATCTAGAATTTGTTTAGAGTCATTTTTTACAGGTATTTGGAGGGATTTCGAGGACAGCTCAAGCAAGTCCCTGTTTTCAAGCTGCCATCTTGGCTCCCCCCTGCTCCATTTTTTCAAAAAACTGAGAACTTCAGAAGTTAATTTGAGCCTAGACATTCAGTGGTTCACCATGTTAAAAGATCCAGATGGACTGAAACATTTGTTTGGGATAGAAATAAATAGGCAATGAAAACAATATTGGCTCACGTTCCTTAATGAAAACAAGGTCATTCTACTAACTTTCCTTTAATTACACTCCTTAGCTCTTCCCCCCAAAAGTCATAGGTTAGAAGGGCAAGATGTAGGCAAGATTATGCTACAGGGGAAGTGTATGTAAAAACTTTAGAACAGGATTGCTGTCCTTTAAAGAGTGAATATCTCCATCCATTCTCCCAGCTATTTACAACACTATCAGATATTCAAAGAAAATGGTTTGTACCCTGGCAGGTTCGTTTTACTCTTAGGCAGTTTGTATCCTCTCCATATACCACAAATATACATAGCTTCATTTCCTTCTCCAGCTCATTTTATAGATGAGGAAACTGAGGCAAGTGTTTTGAATATCATTTGTTAACTGACAATCAGATGTTAGGATACATTGAACGACCTCCTATCACTCACCAATAATATCCACTGTAAGAAAAACTGAGTGTTGCTCTTCTTGCAACAATGCATCAAAGAATAAATATTGTAGATTAATTTTATTGAAACTGTTTCAGGGCATTTCACATTAAAAAGGTCCTTCACTGAAGACCCTGATGAGGATTTTTTTTTCATGAAACAGATAATTTGAAAGATAAGTTTTTGTTGTGCTTTACACTAAGTTTTAAAGTCATTTAAAAATATTATTTGTTATGTTGGCAGTACGAATAAACCAGAGGAGGGAATGCTGATAATACCTTTACGTTTCATAGTGCCTTGGTTTTGAAATCTCAGGTATAATAATTCTTTCTTAAAATTAAAATAATCATCACTTTGTATTAAATATACAAAATACATCAAAATTGTAACTTGAGAAAACAAAATTTAATAAAATTTATATTTCAATGGTTGATACAAACTTATGACAACATTTTGATATCAAAACTTGGTATACAGCTTATTTTTTCCTTCCACTATTATTTACAACAGTTTAAATATGCACAAACACAAAAACCAAAACATTAAACTATTCCATTCTATACATAAACTAACCAACCTCTAATATGATGTTTAACTTAATAGAAGATACCAACCTATGCCATAAAATGAACCGGAATATACACTTTGATAAGCAACCATCAAGTTGCCCCTTCTTTAAATGGGAGAGTTTTAAAATTTAAGTTTATTACAATTATAGTCATAACATTAATTATTACAATATATATTTAGAAATAAACTTGATGAAACAGTGGGTTATTTCATGAATTATTAAGAACTTAGGTTAAGGCTCCCAAATTTTTAAGTAGCTAACTAGGGACATGTTAGAAATTCTAAGCAGCAGGTATAGGCTACTCAGAACATAGAGTATACTAATAACACAAATATTTAAATGGTAACAATTTAAAACTGCAGTGTAATATATTTTCATGTCATAAACCTGAAATGTACATGAGATATTGAAAGAAAATCATTAAATCAACAATGATGTTTTGGTCTTTATTTCACATCAGAAAACCAGAATATCATTGTCAGTGAGGTCCACACTTGTAGGTTTTGACTGTAACTGAAAGCATAGCATTGGTAATCATACTGTATTTTTGTTATAAAGTACTATCTTGTAACAATGCAATTTGTTTTTACCCACATGTTAGTGCACATTTATAGTATTAAATTAATCATCCATGATATTGTTTTTTGAAATGACTTTGTTAACAATAAATTCTATGAACACTCAACTGATTTCTTGAAAATGGGGGGCAAATGGAGGTACTGCTCTGGAACGTGTTGAGTGAATTAGAACATTTTATAGGACTCTTTACCATATGGGCATCTGGAACTATTCCTTCTGTTGTTGTTATTCAGTTATTTCAGCCATGTCTGACTCTTCATGACCCCGTTGGGGGTTTTCTTGGAAAAGATACTGGAGTGGTTTGCCACTTCCTTCTCCAGTTCATTTTATTGATAAGGAAACTCAGGTCAACAGGGTTAAGTGACTCACCCAGGGTTACACAGCTAGTATGTGTCTGAGGCCATATTTGGACTTAGGAAGATGAGTCTTTCTGACTCCAGGCCTGATACTCTATCCACTGTACTACCTAGCTGCCCTTCTAATCCATGACAATCAGCTGGCTCAGGTGTATTTAGATATTCCCATATTCCATGTAAATAAGGTAATGCTTGCTTATTTGTTCAGATCTTATTCTTCATATTTCATTTTCATGCTAAATTATTTTTTTGTGCCTATGAGGAGCTAGATCCTCCAAAATTGCAGGACTTTTTGAGGCTTGGGTCCAGGACAAACCAGTTTGTCCAAGTCTAAGGGCAGTTCTGCCATCCTCCTCTGGTTTTCTCCAAAGATTTTCTGCTCTATTATCCCCATTGTATCTTTCTGGTCTTCAGTGCCTCCTAGAAGAAGGCAGTTGCCTTCTTCCCTTCTGCTTACAAACATGGTCATATCTTTCACCATTCTTAAAAAGCCCCCTCTTGATTTTACCATCGCTGCAAGTTATTAGATACTCATAGAACATCTCAGAATTAGCAATAGGATAACTATTTAGTCATAGCAGGAGGAGCATATTCAGTAAGGATATAACATTGATTCAGCTTTGCATAGTTTCCCTGCTTCTGTTTCTCATGTTGGTCTGCTACTCAGAATCCTTAGGGAGGAACCTCTTTGTGTTTTCATGACCTGGTTTTTATACCTATGCCACCAGGAAGCCACATTAAAGGCAGGAGCTTTTTAGTCCCTGGAGCCAATTAAATTCTAAGAATATTTCAATTCCTTTTATGGAGAAAAATAACCCACCTAACCTTGACTTCCATAAAATATTGCTTTAGAATATTGTTCAGAGCATACCTACTTCTCCATTAGATAGTGAGCTTCTTAGAGGGCAGGGATTATCTTTTGCCTCTCTTTGTATACCCCCAGAGCTTGGTGCCTGGCACATAGTAGGCAATTAGTAAATGTTTATTGACTGACTTTTCATAAACCCTGCAACAACAATCCTTTCCCATCTTTTCCAATTTGCTGAATGTGAGGTGAAACCCTAGAATTGTTTCTATTCACATTTCTCTTTTTATTAGTGAGGAGCTCATCTCTTTTAAAAGATAGTTAATTAAAATAACCATGGTAACTTTTTCTTTTATGATGAATGCTAAAGATCCATTTCTCTCTATCCTTGTTTTTTCTTCAAAGCCCAGAGTGAATGAATTGCATCGGATTAACACAGTCTCATTAGTAATGTTTTGAGAGGAACCAGCCATAGATGAAAAATTCTAAGTTAGGGCTGACAGAATGTCCTTCAGCTGTCCTGCTCCACTCATCTGTTGTTAGTCATAGCTCAGTTCCTGAGTAATTTATAATAACCATGTAAATTAATCCCCAGGAATGAAAAAACTCGTGATAACAAACAAGAATTTTATGTAACCAGTTGTGATTGTCTGTGAAGTACCACTTGGAAGATTGTTAAATTGATCTATATTGTGACATTGGCAGAAGCCCCAGGAGAAGGCTGGACCAAAGGAGCAACTGAGGGAGGCAGTGGAGGTGAGCAAGAGAAGAGAACTTCAGGGTCTTAGAGAAGATTGATTCATACGCTTCCTTGCCATTAAAATTCTATCACTTCCTTGTGATTACAGAAATCTTTGAACCTCTGTCTTCCCTTGTTTTATTTTAACTTGGCAGGTGTTTATGTACCAACTGTGGGCTCAGGTATTCAGTTGCAAAGAGATAATGTCTTGTCTCTTCCTTCATTGATCCTGAGGTAAGCTTCTCCTTCATAGAATCTTTCATCAAATTAATTTTTCCTATGCCTCAACTCCTTCCTCACACCTTGTTCTTCTGGTAATGGATTCATAGGATAATAGGATCATAGATCTAGAACTCGAAGAGACCCCAGAAGTCTTCAATTCCAAATGCCTACATTTAAATGAGGGATTAAGAACATCCTTTGTTTTACAGATGGGAAAACTCAGGAGGCTCAGGAACCTTTCTATCCCAGTGAATTCCTATATCAAACATAGTTTTCCATTACAGAACAGGAAGGTCACAGTAGGCAGGCTTGTCATTAATTAAAGAAATGCTCAGACTGTTCATGTAATTGCAAATATACTGGGTGATTTGATTGATTCAATCAAAAGGGGTCAGTTTGGGGGTAGGATTAGGTTTTTTTTTGGAGGGGGAGGGCACCTAATAAAATCTAATTGTTTTGCTATACTTTTCACTTTTCATCTGGTTATATTGACATCATTTGGCCTTATAAGTCTTGCTCATTTCTATGCTAACTGTAGTTCCTTTTCTCAGCAGGAGCAAATGATCTCACATGTTCTCTCCTCTAGTTTCTCTTTCTAGGACTCTGATCAAAGGATCTCACTGACTGGCACAAGATCTTCATTTTTCTCATCAGCCATATGTTGTAATTCAGATTCATTTCCTTTTTCCCATCTTTTATAATCCAATTGAAAACCCTCCAGTTAGGCACGAGAAGCCAACAGGTGTATATCTTGCTAGTGCTGCCAAAAAAATGTAGTTGTGCATTTTTGCTTATATTTGCTTTTCTTTCTGTCCCCGGTGCTTAGTACATTCCCACACAATCAGCTGATAATACACTCTTTAGTAGGCTCTTATTTCTTTTACCCAAGACAAACCACACCAAATAATCAAGATTGTGAGAATTTTGGACTTGAACTAAATAATGCTAGACACATAGTGGATGTTTTTAAAGAAAGTGTCAATGTAAAGTACACCATATACACCATATATCTATGGTGCAATTTTCTAATTTTTGGTGTTTAGTATAGATTGGTGCATGCTAGATGCCTTTTGTATTTTGGGAATAAATGAACTGAGATCTCATCATTATGGACATCTTCTCAAGTGGTATGAATTTTAATCCATCCCTATTTTCTCATCCTTTCGTGATTCCCATATAACCCCATAAGTTTCTCACGATGGGTCCATCTTAGTGCTGGAAACTTTCTTCTAGATCTTTTTATATGATGTGGGTACTGATGTAGCATAAGGACTTTACATTTATTATTTTTTCTTCCTGCAAGAAGGCTTGGGCTACCCCCTTTTCTTGTTATATGTGTCTGTTGTGGTTTTTTTTTTAAAGTTTGAGTCTCCCTGTTTCCTCTAGGCTGGAAGTGCAAGGACTACTCATGGGCCTGGTCCTATTGCTAATTGGCAAAGGAGTTTTACTCTACTCCATTTTTCTGACCCAGGCCAGCTTTCTCCTCCTTAGACATCCTGGTAGCTCTCCATCCCTTAGCACATTGATGTTAGGCTTTCGCGTGAACACACAATTGGCTTAACCTACTTTAGCTCAGAACTACTGAGCTCAAGCAATCCAGTAGCCTTAGCCTTCCTAGCAGCAGGGTTTACAGACATGTGTCACCATGCCTGGCTGCCTCTTGAACTTGTGAAATGGATTTTTATGAGTACATCTTAGATTTGACCCATGTTCTAGCCTGTCAAGAACTTTTTGTATATTGAACTCTGCCATTCAGTACTATGTCAACTTTGAGAGGTTTTTATTCTTTTGTGAGCAACAAAAGAGAAGTTTTGATCCTGGTTTGCAATGGTACAAAAGGTGAGTGAAGGTGAATAGTGTTAAGTATTTAGTTAGCAATAAACTAACAAGCATTGATTAAGTACCAACTGTATTCCAGGTACCATGATGGACACTGGGGATACAAAGACAAAATAAACAGCCTCTGCCCTCAAGGAGATGATGTTTTAGAGAGAAAGTCAATTTCTATAGGATGACAAGCTAGACAATGATAGAGGGAAGCAATTTTCACTTTTATTTTTATTTCTTCTGTGACCCCTCTCATGTCTATTTTCCCTTTTTTTCCCCCGAGTGACCATCTTCCATATCTCTGCCAGACTTGTCTACTACCATATTTTGTGATTATGAAGCATTAATGCTACTAGGAAGGGAATGTGGGTCTGTAGCCCTTGAGGATCTGTATTCAAATCTCAGCTTTGACATTGCTTGGCTGTGTGACCTTGGGCAAATCACTTCATCTTTCTAATCCTCACATTCTCTATCTGTAAAACGAGGAGGTTGAATTAGATGATCACTAAAGCTCTAGGTTTCTGTTCCTCATATTGGAACACAAGTTGCCAATATAAAAATAAAAGCCATCATTTATGTAGTGCTTTAAGTTTTGTACTTTACAAATATCTCATTTTGATAATAATAATAGGTGACATTTATATGGCTCTTATCATGTGCCAGTTAATATTAAGCACTGTATAACTATTATCTCTTTTGCTCCTCACAATAATCCTGGGAAGAAAGTGCTATTATTATTCCTGTTTCACAGATGAGGAAATGGAGGCAGATTGAGGTTAAGTGATTTTGTCAGGACCACACAGTAAGTGTCTGAAACTGTAATTGAATTCAGGTCTTAACGACTCCAACTCCAGGGCTCTATTTACCGTGCCACCCAAGTGCACAAAGACTCAGTAGGCTAAATCATGTGGGTACATTTTTTAAAAGCATACTTGCATTAACTTCTGCTAAAATATTTCATTCTAGGGACTAGTGAGTAGATAGAGCTCTGGTCCTGGAACCAGGAGGACCTGAGTTCAAATCCACCCTCAGACACTTACCGGCTATCACTTAACCCTGTTTGCCTTGGTTCCTCATCTGTAAGATGAGCTGGAGAAGGAAATGGCAAACCACTCCAGTATCTTTGCCAAGAAAACCTCAAATAGGGTCATGAAGAGTCACATAGCTGAAAGGACTCAACAGCAACAACAATTTAGTTCTGACTTTCAAGGTTCATCTTGGGTCAGGTTCTGGAAACAAGGGAAACAATCAATGGTTTAATTTTATTGAGATTGAAGGCAATCATTTTTGAGAAATACATTATTTAAGCCGCACCACAAAACAGTCTGTTAACGTTCATTTTATTATATATGACTTTTTAGTTTTTAAAAAATTAATTTTTTTTGGTACAGGGAAGGCCTAGATTTGTGACTTCATCTCTGTGACAGACTCCCAGTAAATAAACTTCCCCTGCCAATGCAGACTGTTACCTGTCACCTGTTCAGTACAGTCCTGGATTTTTTTTGGGTGGGGAGGCAGGTGGTTCTAAGAAGGTAAATTACTTGCCCAAGGTCATAGAGCCAGTATGTATCAGAGTTGCAACTCAAACCCAGGTCTCTGTGACCCTAAGGCCATCTCTCTCTACCTTCTGTATCATAGCTGTCTTTCAAGGGGAACATTTCTTTTGAGTTATATAGTGCCTTCCCTCATAAGAGCTCAAAATGTTTTTCACATTCATTGTCTCATTTTATTTCATGATACTTCTTTAAGGTATGTCGGGCAGGGCAAGCATTATTAAATAAATAATGTTCTGTAGGGAAAATGTATTCTTTAGGGAACCTAGCTTGAAACCATTTTTAAAAATTTAGCTTTGATGTTTTTATTTTTTACAAATTATGTTTGAGCAGATCCTTGCTAAAAATTCTAAAAATAATAAAGTTATTTGATGGTCACATAGAAAATGAAATGCTCAGTCTGGACTATTTTATTTTTGTGAATTTATATATTACCTTACTTTAACAAATGATACAAGAGAAGAGAATAAAAAAAACATAAAAGAATCTGATTTGGTTTGTTTTATAACCATCAATGGAGTGATATGTGATTGTGTCTCTGAAAACCAGACAGTTGACCATAGACTCTCATAAATTAGAACTGAAAAGCTATAAAATACCAGATGAGACTGCTACAGAAAGAAACAAGCATGCCTGTTGGAAGATCAGTTAGGAAAAAAATTAGAGAAAGAAGTTACAGGGAAGTCTAATTAATTTATTCTGCTTATAGAATTTGTAATAGTTCAGATTTCCTATATAAAAAATAAAGTTAGAAATACTTATTTCCTCTGTGAATTTTTAAGATTTTTTATTCTTTACAAGTGATGGGAATCCAAGTTAAAATCAGGAACTTGTTTAAATCATAGCATTAACAAAGTGAAGATTTCTTCATTGTGCCTACTACTCAACTCTTGGGCCTAGAAATGGGGATTGAGTAGGAAGATGTGACTCAGGGCCTCCAACTGAATTTATCTTAATTACTTCTGTTATTTTCAGATCTCAATTTATGTTTCTTTGAGGGTATATTTGTGCTGTTTGCTCTAGTTGTCAATGTTGCCAGTTATGATTCAGATAGCAAGAGGACTAATTGATTAGAATGCAAGATTTAATCTGTCTACCTCAGTTTCCTCATCTGCAAAATTGAGATAAGAGCACTTACCTTATTGTGAGGATCAAATGGGATAACATGTAAAATGCATTGCAAACCTTAAAGTGCTATGGAAATGTACTATGTAAATGTTAGCTATTATTATTGTAATAATAATAATAATAATCATTCTCTCATAATAATAATATTGATAGCTAGTATTTATATAGTGTCTACCTTGAGCTAGGCACTGTGTTAAATACTTTACAAATATTTTATCCTTACGATAACCTTGAGAGGTAGGTGCTCTTATGATCCCCATTTTACAGATGAGGAAACTGAGGCAACCAGATTAAGTGACCTGTCCAAAATTGCACAGCTAATACATATCTGATGTTGGATTTGAATTCAGGTCTTCCTCACCTGGCAGAGTACTCTACCCACTGCACCTCCTATCTGCCCCTAAAGCTTTCTTGACATATAATTTGTGATCCCCCCTTTTTTCCGACAAGGATAACACCTAGTATGGTATTGCCAGAAGTAAACAGATGTTGCTCCCTACTTTCTGCCAACTTTCTTTTATCCTTTCTTCTTCTTAAAAACTTAATTTACTTTTTACAACCCTAAATCTGTCAAATTTACATTTTACAATCATAGTTCTTCTGTATAGGACTACATGTACCTCACACTTCTGTTTTCAGCCTAGTGTTTCCTTTTGCTAAAACTTTGAAAAATGCTGACGCTTCTTCTTTTTAACACTTCAAAACATATTTTGCACTCAACAAAACATAGAAAAGGACAGGCAGTTGCTTTCTCTATAGTTTATAATTCATAGTAGAGGTTTTCAGGGAAGAGTTGTTCAGTACTTTGTGAAAGTCTATTGAGGTCATCACTGGAGAGCTGTAAACTTGAGAATTTTTCTTTTCGTACTGAGTTCAAACCATCTTCTTTGTAATTTCCCTTTTGGCTTTAGTTTTTCCCCCTGCAGAAAAACAGAAAACATCAACTTCCTCTTCTATATTCAAAAATTTAAAGGCAGTTATGAGGTTTTCCCTTATTCTTCTCAGAGGTAAATTCCCCCAGTTTCCTCAAGCCATATGTGTCACATGCTTTGTCAGACCTCTCATCTTCCCATCACCTCGTTTTTATCTGTACTTTGCTTTGTCAGTATTCCCCTTCAAACGCGGTATGCAGAAGTGAATAAAAATCTATATGCTGTCTGACCAGAGAATAATAAAGCTATTAATTTCCATAATCTTGACATTATACTTTAAAAACGTTTTCTCCAATTATGTGTAAAAATTTTAAACATTTATTTAAATTTTTTTGAGATGTAAGTTTTCTCTCTTCCTTCTTCCCCTCCCTCCTCATTGAGAAGGCAAGCACTTTGATATAGGTTATATATGTGCAGTCACGCTAAATATATTTCCATATTAGTCATGTTGTGAAAGAAATGACAGACCACTCCCCCTGCCAAAGAAAGTTAAAAAAATGCTTTGATCTACTTTTAGACTTCATCAGTTCTTTCTCTGGAGGTGGATAGCATTTTTCATTGTGAGTCCTTTGGTATTGTCCTAGATCATTGCATTGCTGAGAACAGGTAAATTATTCACAGTTGATTATTGTACAATATTGATGTTACTGGATACAATGTTTTCCTAGTTCTGCTTACTTCCCTTTACATCAGTTCATGCAAGTCTTTCCAGGTTTTTCTGAAATCATATTGCTTGTCATTTTGTATAGCAAAATGGTATTCCATCACAACCATATACCACAACTTAGTCATTCCCCAATTTATGGGTGTCTCCTTAATTTCCAATTCTTGGCCACCACAAAAAGAGCTGTTATAAATATTTTTGTACATATAGATCCTTTTCCTTTTTTTTTAAAAAAATCTTATTGGGATACAGACTTAGTAGTGGTATTGCTGGGTCAAAGGGTATGCACAGTTTTATAGCATTCTGGGCATAGTTCCAAATTGTCCTCCAGAATGATTGGATAAGTTAACCACACCAAAAGTGTATTAGTGCCCCAATTTTCCTACTTCCCCTAAAATATTTGTCATTTTCCTTTTCTGTCTTATTAACCAATCTGATAGGTATGAAGTGGTACCTCAGAGTTGTTTTCATTTCTAATCAAAAGTGATCTAGAGAATTTTGTCATATGACTATAGATAGTTTTGATTTCTTCTTCTGAAAACTGCCTGTTCACATTTTTTGACCATTTGTCAATTGAGGAATGACTTGTATTCTTATAAATTTGACTCAGTTATGTCTATATTTGAGAAATGAGGCCTTTATCAGGGAAACTTGCTATTAAACCCTCCATCCCCACCCTTTGTTCCTTTCCTTCTAATGTTGGATGCAGTGGTTTTGTTGGAGCAAAACTTTTTTAATTTAATGTAATCCAAATTATCTGTTTTTACATTTTGTAATCCTTTCTATCTCTTGTTTGGTCATAAATTCTTCCCTTATACATAGATCTGGCAGTAAACTATTCCATGCTCCTCTAGGTTGCTTATGATATCACCCTTTAGGTCTAAATCATGTACCCATTTTGACCTTATCTTGGTATACAGTAGTTGGTCTATACCAAGCTTCTGTCAAACTGCTTTCCAGTTTTCCTAGCAGTTTTTGTCAGATAGTGAGTTCTTGTCCCCAAATATTGGATCTTTTGTCTATCTAACACTAGATTACTGTGGTCATTTACTATTGCGTATATTTAATCTATTCACTGATCCACCACTCTATTTCTTAGCCAGTACCAAATTGTTATGATGATTATGACATTATACTTCTATTAACAACCCCCTCTCCCTTTTGAAAGCAGCCCCATCATGTTGCTAGCATACTGAGCTTGTGGTTAATTAAAACTCACAAACATTTATTGTTTGAGCTTTTGCCCTCCCAGGTCTTTCCCATCTTGCGCTTGTACAAGTGGTTTTTGAATTTATATTCAGGACTTTGTTTTTTCCTCTTATTTCATATTCTTGTTTTCAGTTGCATATTAAGATAATTTTGAATTTTAATGTAAAATTATCCAATATATTGGCTATTCATTCTAGGATTAGAAATCTATAAATTCAAATAGTATGATTTTTATGTCTTTATCCAAATTACCTAAAAACATTCTGAATAGGACAAGGAAAGGAGAGAACCCTGTGGCATGCCCATAATGAACACCCCCTATGTTGCTCCCTAGGTAGCATCATTTAATGACAATTTTTTAGGGTATGATTGTCCAACCAATTGTGATTCTACCAAACATTGCTGTAATTAATTCTAAATATCATCAACTTATCTACAAGGAAGGCTTGTCAGTAAGGAACAGTGGCTTTTCGTCTTGCATCTTTATAAATATCCTAAATATCATATATCCAAAGCATAGGATAATGGATAAAGGGACAGCCTCAAAGTCAAAAGTCCTGTCTTCAAAGCTTACCTCTAGCACATACTAGTAGTCTGTGTAATTTATTTTACCTCTTATCTCCTTAAGCAATTCTCCAAATGCAAATTACAGGTTGAACAACAATGCTACTGTGGCTGTGCAAGGCCAACAACACCAGCATACAGAAGAACTTCTAGCACAAGTTCTTTGATCTGCTTTTCTAAGGAAAGCAACTTTAAGAGGTTTACAATCTCACTTTAATTAAACATACATATATTATTCACTTAGTTCAGGGGAAAAAAAATGAGCACCCTGAACTTGCGGAGCAAATACAAACAGAAATTATAAACAGAGAAAATAGAAACAGAGCAAATAACGGAAATCAATAGACAGGCTGATAGCTGTCTGACCAAAGCTATACATGCATAGTTACCAGAGAGAGAAGCACCAACATCTGGGCTTTCAAAGCTGGGGGGGGCTCCCTAATGGCTAACCAGAGTACCCACACCAACACCCTTCCAATGAGTGAGCCCCAAACAAAATGCTAACCTCAGAGTATATATACACTTCTTTAGGATCAGAGCATTTCAACCTCTTGAGGGTTTCCACACCTTTCATCACCTAATTATCAAAAGGGTGTGGGCCTTCCTACAAACGAAGGCAAGACTCAATCAAAGGCACTTGATTGCCTAGGTACTGAGAAGCACTCTAGAAGAAAAACCAGTAAAAAGTCCTACTTTGTTCGCCCTTACACAGATTAGTTGCTGATGTGAGTTCTCTACATCATTAAATGAGAGGTTTGGATAAATGTCTGATTTGGACCCAAGTAAGAATAAATCAGAGTTATCATCAGAGATGTTTAATGCAAAGTTTCCTTACCACAAGTTGATGGTTTTTTAATTTATGCAAAACCTTTTCAATTTCATATTATTGAGATTACTTGTTTTATCTTTTGTATTCTCCCCTAACCCATGGTTGTGAAAGACTATGGACCTCATTCTTTTCAATTTTTTTGTGTTGTGACCTTTCACATTCCAGTTAGATATCCATTTTTAGCTTATTGTGATATGTAGTGTAGAATGTTGGAGTAAACCCGATTTCTGCTGAACTGATTTCTATTTATTCCACCAGTTCTAGTCAAACAAAGTTCTTCCTCAAATAATTTATATTCTCAGGGTTATTGGACTCTGTGTTATTGATTTAAGTTATTTTGACTCTTGCTTATCTGATTTGTTCTGCTGATTTACTTTTCTATTTTTTAACTAGCAACAAGTAGTTTTGATGATGACTATTCCGAAATATAATTTGAGCTCTGAATATGCTTTTTCTCTCTGATTGTTGATTAAATTTAAATAAAAAATTGTTTTTCATTTTTTCCTTGAGATTATAGACTTTTTGTTCTTCCAAGTGAATTATTTTAGCTCTGTAAAGTAACTCCTTTGTGATGTTATCAGTATAACACTAAATCTGTATAGTGGCATGCTAGTAATACCAGGTATAGGGCAGCTATTTATTTTTTCAAGTACAAAAGCATAAAACAAAAAAAGTCTTATAAACATGTGATAACAAAAATTTAAAACAAACTATTGCCAGAAGACTTGTGGGATTACCAAATGAATATTTCACCTTCTATGAAGAGAGGGTTAAGATCCTTGTCTTTTGGCCATCTAAGCATATATATCTCATTCTTTTGATGGTGACCATCACCTCTGAGAAGGGCATAGTTGCAGGAATCAGTGTTGTTATGAATATTTTAGTACACAAAGGCCTTTCCCTCTGTTGTTTCTTTGGGTATATGATTAGTAGCTGTACTGCTAGGGCAAAACGTATGTACAACTCAGTGACCTTTTGGGTATAACTACAATTTGCTTTTTGTAAGAGTTGGACCAATTCATAAATCCATCAGGACTGTATTTTATACATGTTTTTCTGCATCCCTTCTAACACATCTCATTTTCCTTTTTTGGGGGAGGGTGGGTGGGTCATCTTTGCCAGTCTAATGGGTATGAGCTGGAACCTTAGAGTTATCTTAATTTTTATTTCTCTTTTGAGAACTGTTTGTTCGTATGCTGTTACTAAGTATCTGTTAATGATTGCCTCTTTTTCTCATGTATTTATGCCAATTCCTAATGTATCTTGGATCTCAGAACTTTATCAGAGAAATTTGCTGCAAAGATTTTTTTCCTCTCATGTAACTATTTGCCTTCTAAATTTGGCTGCCTTAAATTTTGTTAGTGCAAAAGATTTTTAATTTTATGTAACTGAAAATTTCCTTTTTGTATCTCATGATGTCTCACATATCTAAGCTCTTGCTGAGGCATACTGATTTTACCTTTGTAATATCTCTCGAATATGGCTCCCATTCTCCTCTGACACTTCTACCACTCTAGTTCAGGTCTTCATCACCCCACACTTTGATTATTGCAAGATAGTTATCCCTTTCATATTTTGGGGGTTGGGGCACAGTTCCCTCCTGATCTGGAAAAATCTACATAAAATTTTTTAGTCCTCCCTTTGTACCAGAAGTCTGAATTGTTATGGTATTAAAAGTTAAGCTATGTTAATATTATGCAATACTATACTTATATTTTATCATTTCTGAATTTCTAAACTTTTTCTGTGTCATATGCTGGCCTTTATGTGTCATCTGTGACTTCCACAAAACACAAAACTCCCTGAAAATTCACATTTAATTTCTTATGCAGAACTGTGATTTATTGAAACCTGGGATATGGAAGGGATAACTGTACTCCACTTGTGGGCATGCCTGACTCAAGTCTCTCCCCATTCCAATACATTCTCCATTAAACTACTAAAGAGATTTTCTTAAAATGTAAGTCCAATCATGTTATCTCCTATTCAATGAATTCCAGTGACTTCCTTTTGCTGCCAGGCACAAATACAAAATGCTCTGTTGGGCATTCAAAGCCATTTATAACCTATCTCCCTACTAACTTTCCAGTCTTCTTAATCTTACTCTCTGCCAAACTCTTCAATCCAGTGACATTGGCCTTCTGGCTGTTCCACAAGCAAGATACTCCATCCCTTGGCTCTGGACATTTTTCCTGGCTGTCTTTCATTCCTGGAATCCTCTCCCTCTTCCACTCTGTCTACTGACCTTCCTGGCTTCCTTTAACTCTTAACTGAAATCCCATCTTTTACTGTAAGTGCTCTTTAACCCCTCTTAATTCTAGTCCCTTCTTTTGGTCAGTTATTTCCTATTTATCCTGTGTGTAGTTTGGTTTGTAAATATTTGTTTTTTCAGGATTTCTATTTTGGTGGTTAGTTGAGGTTTTAATGTCTTGCTCTTTATTTTTTTTTTTAATTACTGTAATGACAAGCAAAGTGGGACTTTTTGCTGTTTTTTTCTTTTGGAGTGCTTCTCAGCACTAAGGCAATCAAATGCCTTTGATTGAATCAAGAGTCTTTGATGACCTGCTTAAGTCACAAGAAAGCCTAAGTCACATGAGTTTGAGTCACATGGTTGTGATGCCCTCTGACCCTGAAGAAACATTTATACACTCAGGGGTTAGCATTTTGCTTTGGGGACCACTCATTGGAAGAGTTTTCATGTAATTTGGCCAGATGAGACTCTGGGTAGCCATTAAGGAGCCCTCCACCTTTGAAAACCCAGTTGTTGCTTTTCTTTCTGGTAACTATGTATGTATCGCTATGGTCAGACTGAAGCCTCTCTGTTGATTTATGTTATTTTCTCTGTAAATTCTGTTTGTATTTGCTCTGAAGTTCAGGGTGCTGACTTTTTCCCCTGAAGTAAGTGAATGATATGTGTATGTTCAATTAAAGTAAGATTGTTAACCCTTTAAAGTTGCTTTCCTTTAGAAAGGCAGATCAAAGAACCTGTGCTAGCAGCCCTCCTGTGTGCTGCTGTTATTGGCCTTACACCTCCACAATAGCTGCTAGTAACATTGTTGTCACAATTACATGTCCAATTCATTGTTCTGTTCTTTCTCTCTTTAGTTGATGAAAATGTTTAACATGGATGGTTCCCTAAGGATAATTTTGACTGCATCTCAAAAGCTTTGGTAGGTTGTGTCCTTGTTGTCATTAACTTTAATGACATGATTGATTGTTTCTATGATTTATTCTTGTACCTACCCATTCTTTAAGATTAAGTTATTTAGTCCTTATTTAAGTTTTAATCTTTTAAAAATATTGTATTATGATTTTGTTGTTTTTTCAGTAAAGTATGTATTTAATTTTTCTTCTTTTGCATGTAACAATTCTATGCACTACATCAATTTTTGTAAAGGTGCCCTGTATAGATAAGAAATATGTATATTCTTTTCTATTCCCATTCAGCAATCACCAGAGATCTAACATATGTAACTATTCTAAAGTTCTATTAATGTCCTTTACTTCCATCTTGTTTATCTTTTTGCAAATTTGTTTAGGTATGAGTGGGATAAATTTAATTTCCTATTATAGTGTTACTATCTATTTCTCCTTACAATTAGATTAGAATTTTTTAAAAGTACTATGCCATTTGTGGTGGCCTATTGCTGTATTAGTACTGACATATTAGTATTGATGTTACATAACTGTCTGTGTTATATTTAGGCATACTATACTTTCCCTATTGATCTCCCCTAACCAATCCAGTTACTTTCTCTGAAATCATAGTTGCTACCCCTGCTTTTTTAATTCACCTGAAGCCTAATAAATTTTTGCACGAGATTCACATTTTCACTCTTTATGAATCTTCCACTTGGCTCCCAGTGCTTCAAATAGTCCATTGCCTGACTCTGATTTCTGTGCAGTGAAACATAGTGACTGGTCCTATCCTCTGCTTATATTCTGACAGGCCAGGGCCAGGATATGACTTTAGCCTTTAATAACTGGAGTTTGGATTGTATTTCCCTCTCTCGCCTTCCTTTTCCCCCAAGCATCTGCATTAGGGTTTCCCCTGACTTCAGATATGTTTACTGAAATTCATACGGACTTTCCTGGCATTACCCTTTTCCCAGCTTCCCCTGGCTTCTGGCCATCTTTTTTTTTTTTTTTTGCAGTCATGGACAGGATGAAGAAGCTTATTTCTCTTTCCTTTAAGTTTTCTTTATCATTACTGTCTGATGTTCTTCTAAGATATTTTCTGGGGCATAAGCATAAGTTCTGAGACCCACTATGATCTTTCATGTATCATCTTAACTGAAAGTTAAGAACTAGAAGTTGTTTCCTGTGTAATTATGGGTATAACTACTATTCTTTTTTCATTGTAACTACTCTTTATGCTATTGAGTTTGGAGGATAGGCAATTCTTTGGATTAGACCAGGGGTAGGGAATCTGTGGCCTTGAGGACACATGTGGCCCTCTGGGTCCTCAAGGGTGACCCTTTGACTGAATCCAAAGTTCACAGAACAAATCCCCTTAATAAAAAGATTTGTTCTGTGAAGTTAGGATTTGTTCTGTGAAGTTTGGATTCAGTCAAAGGGCAGCACTTGAGTTCCCAGAGGGCCACATGTGGCCTCGAGGTCACAGGTTCCCCACACGCAGATTAGACCATGACATTTGATTAGATCTCTGACATCTGAAAAATGCATTCATATTAACCATACGTAGATGTATTCTACCCCCTGTCAAGGAGCTTGTCATTCTTCTATTTTAAATGATGGCCTAGAAATCAAAATCCTAATCTTAGGTACTATTTTATTATCTAGATCATAATGGCCTTGTGAGGTATATACTACAAATATTTTTATCCGCATTTTTCAGATGTGGAGACTGAGACTGGGAATTTGAGTTATTTGCACATGGTCACACTGCTAGTTAAGAGACTGGATTCAAACTTAGATGTCTCCAGGATTATCTCCAAGGTAACTCTCAATTTTCTAATATTATGCTAACCCCTATTTCTGGCAAACTCTACACCTCCTTGCTCGCTGAACATGTGCAAAGCTCTTGAACCTTCATGCCTTTTTTTTCCAGGCTGTTCCTTCTTTTCATGCATTGAGTTCCAACTCAAACTTAAAGTCCAAATTAAATGGCATTTTCTTCAGAAAGCTTTCCTTGACTCTCCAGGGTGATAACATCCTTGTCCCTCAGAACTGACATAGTACTTTCCATCTCTCTAAAGTATGTTCCACCCAAACAAGCTGGTTTCTGCTCCTCATATGTGACATTTATCTCCCCTTGCACAGATGATTCCTAATACTCTGTTGGTAAACAAAATGGGCTCTTAGCACTCAGTTCAATCAAGTGCCCTTGAAGAGTTTGGCCTTTGTTTCCTTGATTAGATTGGGAGTTCTTGGTGACCTCCTTGCCTAAGGGGAGGGCCTAGTTTACACATGAGTTTGAGTGACATGTTTGGGACATCAGAGGCTTTTAGATCATGTGGGTTTAAGTAGCCTCTTTGTGACAATTTTAGGTCACATGGCTGAGTCGCATGTGTGACTCATCCTTGACCCTGGAAAAGATAGAAAACCAGGGATTGGCTTTCTATTTTTTTGGAGCTCTTACCCACAGCCATGGTGGCTCGAGTGACTCTGGGCCAGCCCTTGTTATGAGCTCCTGGGCTGAACCTAGAAGTTTGTAACTATGAATTGTATTTGGTCTGTCTGTCGATGTTTGTAATTTGTTTGTATTTGCTCCGAAGTTCAGGGTGCTGGTTTTTTCCCCTGAACTAAGTGAATGGTATTTGTATGCTGGATTAAAGTAAGGTTGTCAACCCCTTAACGTTGCTTTCCTTACTAAAGCAGATCAAAAGAACCTGGGCTTTTGCAGTGTGCTTGTTGTTGGGCTTGTGTTAGTCTTTCACCCCCACAGCAGCTGCTAGCCAGATTGTTGAAACAAATACCTGGAATGTACTCTCCATATTTACTTATTAGAATACCTAGTTTTCCCAAAGGCCTACATGGGACCTTTTGTGACAACCCCCTCTCCCCAGCTACCAATAATTTCCAAATTACTTTTTATTTATTTTGCTTACAATTTGTGCTTACTTTATGTATACATGCTGTTTTTCCTAATAGAATGTGACCTCCCTCTGGGCATAGATTTTTTGGTTTTTCTTTTTGTTTAGCCAGTGCCCACCACACAGTAAGCACTTGAAAAGGTTGTTGATTGTTTGACTCATACAGCAATCTATATTGGTTTCTTTTCCCCTTCTAAAATTATAGGCTATTTGTGTCAGAGATTTTATCTTATTAAACATTGTATTCTGCACAGAGATGATTGTTAAATTTTCAGTGTCAGCACTTACACCTTGACAATTGGTGAATGCTACAATCAGGGCTTGATTTATATTTAGACCTAAGAAAGCAGTGGTGAAAATGTTAATAAAAAGTGTGAAAGTTATATATTTTTATTTTCAGAGTACCAATTGTTAAACATTTATAAGCATGTGGCTGACTCTGGACCTAGTAATATTCAAATGCTTTAATGGATCTGTGATCTCACTGAAGTGGACCTTTCCTCCAGTGATGCAGATCACCATCCTGTCTGTGCCTGCCCAACCCGTGGGACTCTTCTACATCCTCCTATAAAGTCACTACAGGAGCTCCACCCAGTGTTCTAGAGGCCTCTGTTGCTTTCTGTAAATGATACCTGTTGTAGGGTTCAGTTTTACTGCCACTGCTACTTCTCTAGGGTGTTTTACTTAGGGTCTGAAAACTTTGCTTTTACAAGGAAACATTTTAACAGCAATCTTATACATGAATTCAAAAGCTTGACCTTCATAGGGATGGATTGACAATTTGCAAGACTGCTATCCTCATAAGACTCAGGAGAATTTGATTTCTCTGGTTTGTTAACTTCTTGAATTCTCCAGAAAGACTTTTTTTTTTTTAATGAGGGCAGAGTGATATGGATTGAGCCAAGATTAAATTATCACTGAGAAAGCAACAAATAGTTAGCAGAAACAACTCTGTTTTCCTTGTTTAGCAGCTTGAGTCACAAATTGCTTCCTTAGAAGTTAGTGGTTAAGCTCTCCCTGGAGAGAAAGCTTGCTGCTGTAGTGGCACAGGGGGATTTGTTAAAAGTGTGGCTGAGCCAGTGATTAAAAAGTTATTAATAAGAGGGACTGATCATGTGTGTGCTTCTGCAGTCCCTGTTCCCAGCAACAAGGGGTTTATTATGGAGTCTCCAGAGTTTCCAAATCAGCCCTGACAGCCTAAACAATGATGAAGCCATGAGAGCACAGAAAAGTTGCCCACAACAATGCAATGATAGAGAAACTTCAAGGATAAAGTATCAGGTGTCCTCAGGGAGAGGGAACTGAAGCTTGCGATTTCTTGCGTATCTGATCTACTACCTGTGAACTGCTGAATCCAGTGGATTTTTTTCAGTCCTTATCTTCCTTGCACTCTTTGCACTTTTGAAATTGTCCAGTCTTTCCTCAGTTTTTGTGATCAATGGCCCCTGCCACAGTGACAGAACATACTGTTACTCTTATCTTTAAGAGGCAATGTAAACTCCGAAGTTAGAATTTAACTGTCATTATATCCTAGACCAGCAGTTTTAAAGGTACAGAGGCTGGTGTATGATTGTTCAGGCAGTTTGCTAGGGGAAAAGAAAGATTGGGATCATGGGTACAAATAAAGGGATTGGCCTGGTTGACAAGGGTTGTATCTTCATCAGCAGTTGGAGGAGAGAATGGAGAACGATGTCATGGTTTTTGAGATTTGCAGCAGGGGAACGAAGGAGGTCACAGAAAATAGCCTCTATTTCTTCAGTAAAATAGGAAACAAGGATCTCAGCTGAGAATGTGAGGGTCAAGGGTCGTGCTGTGGGAGGCTTAGAAGAGAGAAGAGGTTTGAAATGGCTGCTGTGAGTTGTGTTAGAGAGAATCAGAGAGGATTAAAAGGATCCTCTGCTGAAGTGAGGATGGAATTGAGATTAGATAACATTAATTTGTAATGGACCAGTCATCTTGGTAGCATCTATTCCTCAGCTGTTTTCAGAGGCACAGGATAAGAGTAGAGGAGAAAAAATGGGTGGAAATTGCCGGGAGGTTAATTATAAAGCTGTATATAATAACGAGTACTCTGCCAAAGTGTAATGGGAAATGATGGGTTTTTTCTTATTGGAGGTCTTCAAGCAGAGGCTAGATGACCATTTTCTTGTTAAGCTAGTGTCTCAGATCCAATTTTGTGTTTCTGTGGTTCTATAAATAAATATTATCAAACATTTTAACAATGTAGGAAAAGGAATTTGAAAAGATCATTTAGTCACATCCTCCCTATTTAGAGAGGACCATGAACAGATCTTATGACTCCAACTATGTACTTTAAATATGCTCATTTACTAATTTATCTATTTACTCAAAGGAAGAATTTTATTGAATTCCTCATTAGTTATTTTCAAAGAATTAAAACTCTTTTGCTGGTGGTAGTAGTAGTATGTGTACGTGTGTGTTCATGTTTGTAGTCTTTTTAAAATCATCTATATAGTTTGTTTTTTAATGTCACTTTACTTCTGAAAATATCCCCCCTAATCCCTTTACCCAGTGATCCATCTCTTATACCAAAGAAAAAGAATAGTAAAAAAGAGGCAATGTATCAAGTATCTCTGGTCCCACTCTCCCAGACTGAGGCCTGTCACATCTTTGCTTTTAGGGATCTAAGGATAGCCTGAGAGATTTGGGGTATCTCTTTTCTAATGCCATTGGCTCAAGCTATTTTTCAAATCATCTTCAGATTGAACATTCTAGGGTATCTTGTCATCTTAGTTTCCCTCCTCTGGAAACATTTAAAAGTATAAATGTCCTTTCTAAAATATGGCACCATATTCTGGGCATGGATTTCTTCCGGGGAGACTGAGGCTGGTGGATTGCTAGAATTCACTTCTGAGCTATAGATGCTAAAGCTGATTGGGTGTTCTCACTAAGTTTGGCACAAATATGGTAAGCCTCTAGGAGCATGGGGCCACCAAACTGCCTAATGATGGGGAGAAGTGGCCTACCTCAGAAATGGTGTAACAGGTTAAAGATCCCAAATGGATAATTCTTGGCATTAGGCCCGTGAGTGGCTATTGTACGTTCTTTTTTTTAAGAATTTTTTTTATAAATTTATTTTTTTCTTTATAGTTTACAACATTCAGTTCCATAGGTTTTTGAGTTCTGAATTTTTTCTCCAACCCTCTCCTCCTCCATGCCCCCAATGGCATGTAGTCCAATGTAGGTTCTACATATAACTTCACATTGAACTTATTTACATAATAGTCCAGTTGTAAAGAAGAATTATAACCAATGGAATGAATCATGAGAAAGGAAAAACGAAACCAAAAAAGAAGGAAAAAAAAAGAGAGTAAATAGTTTGCTCCATCTGCATTCAGACTCCATAATTCTTTCTCTGGATGTGCATAACTTTTCCCATCATGAGTCTTTTGGGGCTGTCTTGGAACTTTGCATTGATGAGAGGAGTCAAGTCTATCAAAATTAGTCCTTACAGTGACTGTGTGTCTGTAATGGTATATATTGATCTCCTGGTTCTTCTCCCCTCATTCATCCTCAGTTCATATAAGTCATTCCAGGTTATAATGAAGTCTGTCTGCCTCTCATTTCTTATAGCACATTACTGTTCCATTACATTCATATACCACAATTTGTTTAGCCATTCCCCAATTGATGGGCATTGCCTTGATTTCCAATTCTTTGCCACCACGAAAAGAGCCGCTATAAATATTTTTGCACAGATGGATCCCTTTCCCACTTCTATGATCTCTTTGGGATATAGCCCTAGAAGTGGTATTGCTGGGTCAAAGGGTATGCACATTTTTATAGCCCTTTGGGCATAGTTCCAAAGTGCTCTCCAGAATGGCTGGATCTGTTCACAGCTCTACCAACAATGTAACAATATTCCAATTTTCCCACATCCTCTGCAGCATTTATAATTTTCCTGTTTTGTCATGTTAGCCAATCTGACAGGAGAGATGTGGTACCTAAGAATTGTTTTGATTTGCATTTCTCTAAGTACTAGTGATTTAGAGCATTTTTTCATATGGCTATAGATATCTTTTGTTTCTTCCTCTGAAAACTGCCTGTTCATATTCTTTGACCATTTATCAATTGGGGAATGGCTTGTATTCCTATACATTTGGTTCAGTTCCCTGTATATTTTAGTTATGAGGCCTTAATCAGAGACAATTATAGTAAAGATTCTTTCCCAATTTTCTGCTTCCCTCCTAATCTTTGTTGCATTGGCTTTGTTTATACAAAAACTTTTCAATTTAACATAATCAACATTATCCATTTTGTATTTTGTAACATTCTCTATCTCATGTTGGGTCATGAATTCTTTCCTTTCCCATAAATCTGACAGGTAAACTATTCCTTGCTCTCCCAAATTGCTTATAATATCAGCCTTTATTTCTAAATCATGAACACATTCTGACCTAATTTTGTTATATGGTGTAAGATATTGGTCTATGCCCAGTTTCTGCCATACGGTTTTCCAATTTTCCCAGCAGTTTTTGTGAAATAGTGAATTCTTAATCCAGAAGCTGGATTCTTTGGGTTTATCAAAGAGTGGATTGCCATAGTCATTGACTACTCTGTCTTGTGTATCTAATTCATTCCACTGATTGACCACTCTGTTTCTTAGCCAGTACCAAGTAGTTTTGATGACTGCTGCTTTATACCAGTTTAATATCTGGTATGGTTAGGTCACCTTCCCTAGCATTTCTTTTTTTTCTCCTTATTTTCTTTAATATTTTTAGTTTTCAACATTGATTTCCACCACATTTTGAGTTACACATTTTCTCCCCATTTCTACCCTTCCCCCACTCCAAAATGGCATGTATTCTGATTGCCTAATTCCCCAGTCAACACTCCCTTCTGTCACCCCACTCCTCCTGCCCCAATTCTATACCGCATTGCTTGTATATCTTATTTCCAAGTTGCATGCAAAAAAAGATTTTTCATTTTGAGCATCCACTTTTAGAACTTTGAGTTCCAAATTCTCCCCCCTCTTCCCTCCCCACCCACCCTCTTTGAGAAGACAATCAATTCAATATAGGTTATACATGTATCATTATGCAAAACACTTCCATAATAGTCATGTTGTGAAAGACTAACTATATTTCCTTCCATCCTATCCTGTCCCCCTTTATTTGGTTTTCTCCCTTGACCCTGTCGCTTTTCAAAAGTATTTGCTTCTGATTGCCTCCTCCCCCAATCTTCCCTCCATTCTATCATATCCTTTTTCTTATCCCCTTTCCCCTACTTTCCTGCAGGGTAAGATACGCAATTGAGTGTGTATGTTATTCCCTCTTCAAGTCAAATCTGAGGAGAGCAAGATTTACTCATTCCCCCTCACTTCTTCCCTTCCAACAGAACTGCTTTTTCTTGCCACTCTTATGTGAGATAATTTACCCCATTCTATCTCTCCCTTTCGCCCTCTCTCAATATATTTCTCTCTTACCCCTTAATTTAATTTTTTAGATATCATCCCTTCATATTCAACTCACCCTGTGCTCTCTGTCTATATATATGTGTATTCCTTTCTACTACCCTAATACTGAGAAAGGTCTCATGAGTTACAAACATCATCTCTCTGTGTAGGAATCTAAACAAAACAGTTCAACTTTAGTAAGTCTTTTAGGATTTCTCTTTCTTGTTTATCTTTTCATGCTTCTCTTGATTCTTGTATTTGAAAGTTAAATTTTCTGTTCAGCTCTGGTCTTTTCATCAAGAAAGCTTGAAAGTCCTCTATTTTATTGAAAATCCATATTTTGCCTTGGAGCATGATACTTAGTTTTGGTGGGTAGGTGATTCTTGGTTTTAATCCTAACTCCATTGACCTCCAGAATATTGTATTCCAAGCTCTTCAATCGCTTGATAGATCTTGTTTTCCTGATTGTGTTTCCACAATACTCAAATTGTTTCTTTCTGGCTGCTTGCAGTATTTTCTCCTTGATCTGGGAGCTCTGAAATTTGGCTACAATATTCCTAGGAGTTTTCTTTTCAGGATTTTTAAGAGACAATCAGTGGATTCTTTCAATTTCTATTTTACTCTCTGGTTCTAGAATATCAGGGTAGTTTCCCTTGATAATTTCTTGAAAGATGATGTCTAGGCTCTTTTTTTGATCATGGCTTTCAGGTAGTCCAATAATTTGTAAATTATCTCTCCTGGATCTATTTTCCAGGTCGGTGGTTTTTCCAATGAGATATTTCACATTGTCTTCCACTTTTTCATTCCTTTGGCTCTGTTTGATAATATCTTGATTTCTCATAAAGTCACTAGGTTCCACTTGCTCCAATCCAATTTTTAAGGCAGTATTTTCTTCAGTGGTCTTTAGGACCTCCTTTTCCATTTGGCTAATTCTGCCTTTCAAGGCATTCTTCTCCTCATTGGCTTTTTGGAGCTCTTTTGGCATTTGAGTTAGTCTATTTTTTAAGGTGTTGTTTTCTTCAATATTTTCTTCAACATTTTTTTGGGTCTCCTTTAGCAAGTCATTGACTTGTTTTTCATGGTTTTCTTGTATCACTCTCATTTCTCTTCCCAATTTTTCCTCTACTTCTCTCACTTGCTTTTCCAAATCCTTTTTGAGCTCTTCCATGGCCTGAGACCAGGTCATGTTTTTCTTGGAGGCTTTTGATGTAGGCTCTTTGACTTTGTTGACTTCTTTAGGCTGTATATTTTGGTCTTCTTTATCACCAAAGAAAGATTCCAAAGTCTGAGACTGAATCTGAGTACGTTTTCACTTCCTGGCCACGTTCCCAGCCAACTTATTTGACCCTTGAGTTTTTTGTCAGGGTGTGACTGCTTGTAGAGTAAAGAGTACTTTGTTCCCAGCTTGAGGGGATGCACTGTTGTTTTCAGAGCTATTTCTATACAGCCAGCTCTGCCACACCACCACTCCTTCCCCAAGAACCGCCAGCTAGGACCTGACTTGGATCTTAAGCAGGCTGTGCACTCCTGCTCTGATCCGACACTTAATTCCTCCCACCAGGTGGGCCTGGGGCTGGAAGCAACTGCAGCTGTAGTTCCGTAGCTGCACCACCCACTCCAACCCCGGGGTGGTGGCAGAACCTCGAACTCCTTCCACTCTGTATCCTGCAGCTTTTCCCACTAACCTTCTCTGTTGTCTTTGGTGTTTGTGGGTTGAGAAGTCTGGTAACTGCTACAGCTCACTGATTCAGAGTGCTAGGGCCTGTTCCGCCCGGCTCCTGGTCTGGTTCGTCCTGCCGCCGCCCACGATGGGCTCCACTCTTCTCTACCCCCAGCTCTGTGTGAGATAGACCTCATCCAGTGACAATCCAGGCTGTCCTGGGCTGGATCCTTGCTTCTCTCTGATATTTTATGGGTTCTGCAGTTCTAGAATTTGTTCAGAGTCATTTTTTATAGGTTTTTGGAGGGACCTGGTGGGGAGCTCATGCAAGTCCCTGCTTTCCAGCTGCCATCTTGGCTCCGCCCTCTGATATTACTTAATTTTTTTATGGTAACTTTTAGCAAAATGTAGTTTCCCTGCTTATTGCCTTTAATTACATCTACTTTTGCTTTTCTTTTGTCCGAAATCATGGTTGCTACTCCTACTTTTTTTAACTTCAGCCAAAGCATAAGAGATTCTGCTCTACCCCTTTTATTCTTTCTGTGTCTCTCTCTTTATTGTAAACAAAATATTGTTGGATTCTGGTTTTTAATTCATCCTACAATCCTTTTCTGTTTTATGGGTCACTTAATTTCGTTCACATTCGTAGTTATGATTATTAACTATGGATTTCTTTCCATCTTATTTTCCTTATTTTATCTTTGTCTTTTTTAACTCTGTTCCTCCTCAGAAGTTTGGTTTGTTTCTGACCAATACCTCCCTTAATCTACCCTCCCTTCTGTCAGCCCCTTTCCCTTCCCTTATCCTCTTTCCCTCCTACTACCCTGTAGAGTAAAACAGATTTCTATATTCCACTGAGTGTGCATGTTATTCTCCCCTTCAGCTGATTCTGATGAGAGTAAAGTTCAAGTGTTGTCACCCCTCCATCTTTCCTTCTATGATAAACGCTCTTCTTTTCATGCCTCTTTTATGTGAGATTTTTTTGTAGTTCTTCCTTTCCTTTTTACCAGTGCATCCTTCTTTCTTGTCCTTTAATTTAATCATCCTGTCATAGTCATGTCACACCCATGCCTTCTCTATAATTTTTGTATAACTCCCCTAATAATGATAAAGTTCTTTGGAGGTACAATTATCTTCTTCTTATATGGGCATATAAACATTTTAACCTTTCCAATTCCTTATTACTTCTCTTTCGTGTTTGGCTTTTTGTGCTTCTCTTTTAGTCTCGTATAATTTTCTATTTATCTCTGCCCCTTTCAATCAGAAATACTTGAAAGTCCTCTAATTCATTAAATATCCACCCCGCCAATATACTCAGTTTTCTGGTCAGGTTCTTCTTGATTATAAAATTTAGCTTCTTTCTCTTTCCAAATATCATATTCTACATCCTCCAGTACTTTATTGTAGAAGCAGCTAAATCTTGTGTGATCTTGGCTGTGGCACCATGATATTTGAATGGTTTCTTTCTGGTTGCTTGCTATATTTTCTCCTTGACCTGGGAGCTCTGGAATTTGTCTATGATATTCCTGGAGACAGATCTTTCCTGCCAACCTTCCAAGTTGTTTTGGACAGACGGAAAAATTATTTCACTTGATCTTATATTGGTTCTGTTGCTTCAGAATTTGATTTAAGGTGTGATTTTATAGTTGTTTGGAGGGGAATTTGGGAGAGGTTGGCTGAGTGCTTCTTAACTCTGCCATCTTGTCTCCACCTCTGCATCTCATCACTTTTTGTCTGGACTATTTTAATAGCCTTGTAATTAGTTTGCCTCAAGTCTTGTCACAATAAATCTGTGATTAAGGGAAACTGAGGTTTCATTGTTAAGTTGTTTTTCAGTCATGTCTGACTTTCTGCGACCTCATTAGGAATTTTCTTGGCAGAGATACTGGAATGGTTTGCCATTTTGTCTCCAGCTTATTTTAGAGGTTGAGGAACTGAGGTGAAGAGGGTTAAGTGGTTTGCCTAAGCTCATGGCTAGCAGTTATCAGCAACAGAGATCATGGTGGCACTATGGCACCACACCATGGGTGACCTGTGATTTTCAACCTCTGAGTGTATCAGGAAAGAGAGAGAAAGAATGACAAAGGAGAGAGAGAAGAAGGGTTGGGGGAAGACGGAGGGAGGAGAAAGAGATAGAGAAAGATTATGTCAATCTGGTTAGTTTTAAAGATGTAGAATGTTCTTGTTACAGTCAATCAAAGGAGGCTACTCCCACCTATGTGGTATGAGTCATAAAGTGATTCCATATTAGATAATCTGTGCATATGCCCAGACAAGCCCCATTACATTAAAGCACAGGTCTACCCCTCAAAACTCCAGTGGCTCCCTATTACTTCTAGGATCAAATATAAACTCTTCCTTTAGATGTACTCTACAGTCTAGCCAGAGTGGTCTACTTACTATTTCCCATACAGGGCACCTTTGCACTGGCTGTCCTTATGCCTAGAGTACTCTTCTACTCCCCCTCTCCCTCTTAGAATGCCTAGCTTCTTTCAAGACTAAGCTTAAGGGTCACATTCTATATGAATCCTATCTCAGGCCCCCTAACTGCTAGTGCCTCCCCATTCAATGTTATTGTCTACCTCTTAAATATATATATATATATCATGTTTGTACCACTGTGTATATACATGATGCCTCCCCAATAAGGATGTTAGCTCTTTGAGTCCTTACTATTTTTGCTTTTTCCTCAAAACCTCAGTGCTTTATACTGTACCTAGCACAGAGTAGGTGCTTAATAAATGCTTATAGATCTATTGATTTCCAAATATATGCACCAACAGACCAGCTCTAGGAATAGCCATCCAAGTGAATATTTTATTGAATGCTGGGGATATAAAAAAGATGTATGTGGGAAAAACAGATGCTATCATTGAGCTTATAGTCTAAGAGGGGAGACAACAAGGAAAGGGAAGTGTGGCCATGAAGAAGTAGTTGGGTTTGGAAAGGCATGGGGATGGTGAGTAGAGCTATCAAGGAGTAGATTGACACTTTTTTATCCCCACAAAAATAATGGAAGTATTGATTTGATTATCATTTCAGAAATACAAAATGAAGGTGGGGGTAAGAAAGGGCTACATGAAGGGTACAGGTGTATCAGCAAGACAACTGGTGAGGTGTTGTCTGGGGAGTAAAGTTAAGCAAAGCTAGAGTTAGTTTGTTCTGATATAGTAGGCCATGTGACACCCTCACCAACTTGCTAATTTCAGAGATGAAAGAGTTAAGTCATCCAGGGCATCATCTTTGATCTGGGCAGCAACATGACTGGCAAGGTGATGGCTGAGAAACACATCTTTAAAAAATGGGAAGAGCAATGGGTCTTCTTGATCCACTTGTCAGCTAAGTGACAGAGTGGTTAGAGCACTGGACTTGGAGTCAGGAAGATCTGAGTTCTACTCCCATCTCAGACTCTAGCTGTATGACCTTGGAAAAGTCACTTAGGATTTCTTTGCCTCAGTTTCCCCAACTGTAAAATGGGAATAATAATAGCATCAACTTCTCAAAGTTGTTGTGAGTATCAAATAATATTTATAAATCACTTAGCCAGTGCCTGGCACATAGTGGGTGCTGTGTAAATGCTAGTTATTATTATAGTGTGTTCTGTGTAATCTGTTAGGCTAAATTCTCTTGGACAGGCATCTCATTTAGGAGATTCTGAAGTATTTTTGGAGTTGAGGAAATCAGTGGAACCTCATCCATGAATAGGAGCATTAGAGGATTTCTCAATTAGGAATCCTTATTTTATTGCAGAACTACTTTGCATATCCTAAATGATAGGAAAATGAATATATCCCCTTTTTATGTTTGTGCTTAATAATTGGAGGATCATTGAAAATAGTCCTCATTGCTTGCATCTGTCAAAGAAATTTGAATGTTTATAACACATGCATGGAAGACAGACCAATGTGCCTTTTTGATCCACTTGGCACCTAGGTCACAGTGGATAGATTGCTGGGCCTGGAGTCAGGAAGACCTGAATTAAAATCCAGGCATTTATTGGCTGTGTGATCTTGGGCAAGTCACTTAACCTCTGTTTGCCTTAGTTTCTTCAACAGTTAAACGTGGATGGTTGTGAGAATCAGCTGAGCCAAAACTTATAAAATCCTCAATACTATGTGCCCTGCATGTAGTAGGAGCTATATAAATGTTTATTCCCTTCTTCCCCTCCCACTTTGCTATACTGAATTAAATGTTCTACTGTAATCACTAAATTCTATGCAAAGTTGGATGTTATATTCTATGTAACTTTCAGTCAATTTGACTGCAAGGATATGATGTACTCTATAGTGTTATTTGTGAAAATTGCTTCATTCATTTCCTGCTATCTACAATATCACCAAACTGGTCTACTTGCTGTTCCTTGGATATGACATGCTATCTTCCACCTCTATGTCTTTGCCCCGGTTATTACTCATGACTGGAATGCCTTTCCTCCTCACTTCTGCCTTCTAGAATACATAGGTTGCTTCAAGAACTCTTTTTCTTTCACTTAGTTGTTAATGTACTAAGCACTGAAAACAGTATGTATTTTAAATGTATCATATTTATATATGAGATAAATTATATTTATATCTTAGATTTATGTATTTACTTATTCTTGAACAAGTTGCATACATCAGTAGAATGTAAATTCTTAAAGAGCAGGGCTGATTTTGTTTTTATCTTTGCATGCCCAATTCCTAGCATAATGCCTGGCACATAGCAGGCACTTAATAAATGTTTATTGATTGATTCTCATAGTTTCATGAAACATATCCTTAATACACATGTAGCTCATTCTCATAAAAAGTTTAGAGAAATGAAAAAGCAAGGGACACAGTTTGGTAGTTATGCCCTCTTAATTTTCTTGTTTTTGGTCATCATGGCCTCCTGAATTTTGTATATCATTTGCCCTTCTTAACTCCAAGTATTATGAACCCTAAATAACCTAATATCTGAGTGTAGTGAAAGACTGATGGAAGCTAGGAGCAACTGGGCAAAAATTGCAAGGATAGCAATGTTCATCCTAATGTGAAGGAAAGTAGTCTGAACAATTAAAAACCTGCAAATGTGGAATGGATTACCCTTGCATGAAGTTACTCTCCCTCGCTGAAAATACTCACATGAAGTTTGGATGGCCATGAATTGTGGATGTTTTGTATGGAAGCCAAGTTCAGGTACAGATTAAACTGGAGGAAGGACCTTTGGTGTCCTCCCAATTCTGGATTTCTGTCCTTATGTTCTAAATTTGAAAGTAAAATTAAGAGGCCACCACTTTTTCTGAAAGAAAATTATTTGAAAATAATGTGTTTGAATCATGACATCCTCACTTACTGTAAAACTTGAAAGAATTTAGTTTTCTTAGATATGTAATGGTGATAATACCTTTCCTTCCTATTCCCTACTCCTATCGAGGTGATCAAATATCATATTGTGAAAACATTTAAAAACCACATAGCAAAATAAATATAGAAAGCACTTTTGATGCTTCACAGTAAGTCGTGGCATCCTGATTCAAAGGCTTCATCTATTTTCAAGTCAGATAATATTTTCTATCATTCTCTGTAGCCAATTGTTCAATAAACAGTTGACATAAGTTGAGAAGAGGACCTTCCAGTACGTTATTTTCAAATAAATCCTTCTTTTCTTTGATTTGCTTTGCTTTGCTTTTATTCAGAAAAGTGTTGACTTCTTGATTTTAGGACTGAAATGAGTGTACATCCTTCAAAAAGCATATTTTTATGCTGTTCCAGTCCCTCTGAGAATCAATTTTAAAATTGGTGAGATTAACATGGACATACAAGCGAAGAATTCAAGTCAGTAAACACATAAAGAGAAGTGATATATCAATATATGAAATATGTACACATATACATACACATAAATATGTATACATATGAAATGTACACACGTATGCATGTCTGGATGTATATCTATGTACATAAGCAGGAATATACATGTACAGTCAAATAATCATGGAAAAAAATTTTGGTATTAATGCCTTTGAAAAGTATTTCCAGGCTATGAACTTCCTCAAAGCAGTCTTCACGTCCTTGTTCCTCAGGCTATAGATGACAGGGTTCAGGGTTGGAGGCACCACTGTATAGAACATGGACAACAACAGGTCTAGAACTGGGTCAGATTCCTGGGGTGGCATTAGATAAGCAATGACACCTGTTGTGATAAAAAACATGAAAATGGTGAAGTGGGGCAAACAAGTGGAGAATGCTTTTGACCTACTTTCTTTGGTTGGAATCTTCAGCACAGTTGAGATAATGCGACCGTAAGAAATTGTGATGTAAATGGAGCAGAAAATCCCTAAACTAAATGCCAAAACCATAGTGACATCAGTTGCAAGGTGTGTCTCAGAGCAGGAGATTCTGAGTAAGGAAGGGACGTCACAGAACTGGTGGACCTCCTTGGAGCCACAGAAGGGCAAAGTGAATGTACTAACTGTGTATAGGACCCCAAACAAACCTCCAGTGAGCCAGGAAGCAGCTGCCATCTTCACACAAGTTTCACTGTTCATAATGACTTCATAGTGCAAGGGCTGACAGATGGCCACGTAGCGGTCATAGGACATCACTGTGAGGAGAAAAAGCTCTGATGCTGCAAATAGCATCATTAAAAAGAGCTGTGACACACACCCCCAAAAAGAGATGGAGTAGTTGTGACTCAACGAGTTTGCAATTGAATTGGGGACTGTGATAGAAACAAGACAAAGATCTAAAAATGACAGATTCCTTAGGAAGAAGTACATAGGAGTTTGGAGTTTCCCCTCAAGAGAGATAAGCATGAAGATGAGCAGATTTCCCATCAGAGCCACCAGATAGATCAGCAAGAAAAGGGTGGCATGCAAGACCTGTAGCTCCCAGATGTTGGAAAAGCCCATGAGGAAGAATCCAGTCACCACAGTGAGATTGGCCATGTTCTAGGTGTGGTGCGCTCTCTCCACCGTCTGCATAGAGAAAAGAAACAGATGCTAAATGATAAGAACAGTCATTGTTTTGAGGGTCAGATTGCCTTGGTTCAGGCTTACTGTGTGACCTTGGGCAAATGGCAGTTCCTCTATCTGCCTTAATTTTCTCAATTTTTATATGAAGTAATGGAACTAGTTCTGAGGATTTTAACCAAAGGTTCATGTATCTAAAATATTTTGATTCATTTCCAGGTAGTTTGTTTCTATTTTAATCTTATATATTTTATTTTATATATCTATAGATGTGATTCTCAGAAATGAGTCCATAGGCTTCACCAGACTGCCAAATGGGCCCATGAAATAAAAAATGGCCAAGAACCCCTGAAGCACCTGCTTTTTAAGGCTCTAGGAATAAGATCCTTACCTTGAAAAAGTTGATAACAATAGCTATATCTCTCAGTGAATGATTTTTATCATCCTGATCTACTTTGATCATAAGACCTCTTTGAGGTAGACAATTGTAGTATAATTATTAGTAACTTATACACAGGACACTGGAGCTCACAAAAGTTATGTGACTTTTCAGTGGTTATAAAAGGAATGTCAGAACCAAGATGCTAATCCAGGTTTTCTGATTTCAAGGCTGTCTTGAAAGCTCCTCTAGGTTCCTTTGCAGAGGTAAAACATAATATGCTATTCCTAAAGAAATGATTGTCTTCCCATTCTTCAAGAGTGGCAGTGATATAGATCCTGTAGTAATTTTATGTGATATTCACTGCTCTGTATTGGCTCACTTTCCAAGATATTTTGACACCATAATCAGACCAATAGACTAGAATTGTCATGTAGATGAAGGCAGTGTCACATATTAGGCTTCCACATGGCCTGTCTAATTTCAAGCTCTCCCTTAGTCATCACCAACCCAGATCAGTCATATTGAAATGCAAATCTAGCCTCAAATGGAAAAATAACTCCCAAGGCATTCTCTATTGTGTTGAGTCTCTTCTGTTTGTTTGTACAAGACAGCATGTAGGAAAAACTGTTTCCTCTACTCCAAACCTCACTTTGGATTTTGATTCAATTTGTCCTACTTAAAACACTCCTGGAGCTCACATCCAGATGATCACATCCTCATAAATTATTTCCAAAGCTATACCTTTGCTATTTGCAAAGCTATACCAAAGTTGTATGGAACCATTGTTCATGTCTACAAGGTCATACATGAACAGAAATTTGCATTTGGCCATGGGGCAAATGAATTACAAAGGATGGATCAACCATAACATTTGACAAAACATTTATAGAGTTCCTGTACCACTCAACAATTTGCCTGGCAATCATATTTGATCTGATTTTACTCTCTTCCCTTCCTAATTGTGTCCCTAGAGTTAGCCAGTTTAACTGGACATTTAGTCCTCCTCTTGAATCACTTGCTGCTTGGTCTTATTGCAGATTATACCTTACCAAACTCCCATCCCTGGTTACTTTAGCCATCCACCTCTTATAATTTTACTCATGTACTGCTGAATGGAGGTGGGCAGTCACAAAACTGTGCTGACTGGGTTCACTACTAATTCATGCCATATCATTACAACTGGTCCTCAATTTAGCTAGGCAGTCCTTTTGTTCCTTTCATGTTGATTCTTTATCCCATTCCTTACTTTGGCTGCTTCTTATCTTATATTCTCCCCTTATACCTCCTATGCTTTCTCTCCCAAACATTTATACAAGACATCATATCGTACTTCATTTAGGATATAGAGACCATTTTGGCGAGCTACTTATTTCCTCTTTCTTTTCAAATCACAACTTTTTGCCATTCTCCCCTATTCTCTCCTGCTTTATTCCAGTCTCTAATGATGATTCAAAGTGGCCCTGCTCCTGAGAAAAGTGAAATCCTCTACATATACCCTTGATTCAATCCCTTTTTCTAAGGTTTTTCCTCTATTGTTAGCCTCTTTGCTTCCTCTAATATTCAATCTTTATTTATTCAATCCCTTTCTGCTGCCTAAAATTTCTCTTATACTTAGATTCCCCATATAAGTCCTGTAATTCCCTCAAAAACTATCTTTCTATATCATTTTATTTTCTCTGTAAAAGTCCCAGAAAAAAGGGTGTTTCTTTATTTTCTTTCTTCTTTCCTTTCTGTTTTTCTTTCTTTCCCTTACTCTCTCCCTTTCTTTCCTTCCTTCCTTCTTTCTTTCTTTCTTTCTTTTTTTCTTTCTTCTTCCTTCCTTGCGTCCCTTCCTCTTTCTTTCCCTTTCTTTCCCCTTTCTTCTTTCTTTCTTTCTTTCTTTCTCTTTCGTCCTTCCTTCCTTTCTTTCCTTCTTCCTTTCTTTCCTTCCTTCTTTCTTTCTTTCTTTCTTTCTCTTTCTTCCTTCCTTCCTTTCTTTCCTTCTTCCTTCCTTCCTTCCTTCCTTCCTTCCTTCCTTCCTTTCTTTTTTTCCTTCCTTCCTTCCTTTTCTTCCTTCCTTCCATCTTTTTATTTCCACTGCCTCTCTCCCTCTTCATAAACCCTCTAAAATCTGACTTATGGCCTCATCAGTTAACTAAAACTATCCTTTCCAAAGTTACCAATAATTTAGTAATATGCAGATCTGATGGTTTTTTCTCAACTTATTCTTCTCTTGACTTCAGTGCAGTATTTGACACCTTTGAGCACTCTCTTTACCTTTATAGTATTTTCTCTAGATTTTTGTTACTCTGCTCTCTCTTGGTTGTCCCAATACCTATATGACAATTCTTAGTTTCTCTTGCTCGATCATCATCATCCCGTTGTGCCCTCTTACTGGGTTTATGCCAAGGTTCTGTTTTAGGCTTCCTTCTGTACTCTATATGTGTTTTGTCTTAGTGATCTTATTATTTCACATGTCTTTGTTCATGTTCCCTATGATGCTGAGTCCCACAACCTGCCCTAGTGTCTCTCTTGAGATTTAGCATTGCATCATATATTGGATATTTCAAAGTAGTTATTCTTTATCTATTTCAAACTCAACATATTCAAAACACACCCCATTATTTTCCCCATACCCAAAGACCCTCTGTTTACTGAACTTTCTTATTTCTTTGTGAGTCCCACACTCCTTTCTGTCACTGAATTCATAACTTCACTGCTGTCCTTTTCACTTCACTCTTACCCCAGTCCCCACATTCAATCAATTTTCACAGAGTTTTCTATCACCACGATGTCTCCCACATTTCACCATTTGTTCAACTCATTTACTCAGCCACCATTGTAGCTCAGACCACTGTCACTTCTTGTCTAGAATATTGCAATATCATCCCAACTGGTACCCCTGTGCTGTCTCTCCTCTCTTCAATACATCCATCACAGATCTGCCAAATTAGTTTTCCTAGAACACAAAACTGAGCATGTCACTCTTGTACTCATTAAACCCCAGAGAGCTCAGTAATCCTCATAGAATGAAATGTAAACTCCTCTGTTTGTTTTTAAATCCTTTCTGAAAGAGGACCCAATCTTTATTTCCAGCCATAGTGTGTGTTCATCTTCTCTCCCTCAATTGAAACTAATGTTCAACCAAGTTGACCTTCTTGCCTTTCCTCATATATGGCACTCCATCTCCCATCTCTATGCCTTTGCCCTGCCTGTTCAAAAGGCTGAAATCAAAGACTGCTTTCACTTTTATCTTTGAATCCCCAGTGCCTAGTGCAGTGACTGACCCATATTAGGACTTTAGTAAATTATTGTTGATTGGTTTTTTGTGGTTAGCCATTCAGTGATCACTTAGTCTAGAAGTCATAAGAGGCATTGGAAAGACTATTGTACTCCCAAATATAGCCTTAAATTCCCTGAAATGCTCAACTTCACTCTTTAGTGCCTCCTAAATTTTACCATTAAAGACGTAGTTTTGTTGGTTGGGCTCTTTTTTTTAAGCACTTAGTTGAGATCAGGGACTGGAAAGTGTTTTGATCAAATGTTATGGAGAATAGATACGTAATTTTGGAACTGTCTACACCATAAAGAAAGTTAGTTATGAGTGACTAGTGTGATAATTGGAGGTGGGGGAGGGTAGACTAAAATGAATGTTCACTGGGTAGCAAGGGAGAGCATGAAGGATCTGGGCTCCTAAAGGGTAGGAAAGAGGGGGTTCTAAAGCTTAATAAAGAACATAAAGAAGTAGAAGCTTAATTAAAGCAATCTTCACTTTCTCTTTTATTTTTGCCCACTTGGCTTCGATTTTCTTAAAATTTCAGATAAAAGTTGTCACACTCTCTGCTTGTGCTAACATAGTTTTTAATATTTCTGGCAATTTAAGATGGGTTTTGTCATGGTTTTTTTTTTCTAATCTTGGGTATAAAGTCACTGATGCATCTACATTTTGATTACCTCTTATTCTGTTCACTTCTTCAATCCACTGCTTGAGATAAGACTATCTCTTCTCCATTCAGGCACCCACAAGGTTATGTAGAGATGGAGTAAGTGTTCAAAAGTGAAGGATCTTCATATATCCAATGGCAAAATGTGCAGTTAACAAGACTTTTCATTTCCTTTCTTCTAGTTTCTGGTACTAGTAGTATCTTAGCATATTCTTAGTCATTATAGCATACTGAGGTGGGAAGTACTGATATCTTCTTAGCTATGCTTACCACTTTTCTACTTCAACTGTTGCATTTATGTTGTTTTAGGGAATCAAGTTTCTTAGTATCTAGTTCTGTTCTTTCTCTGAGGTTGATATATTTGCTGTGTTCTTACACTATTTTATTTTCCTTCTGAGATTCAAGCTCTCTAAATTTGCTGGGATTCTCTGAGGATGATAGAACTAAAAATCTCCTGAGTGTTTGTTAAAGGTCCTACAGTCCCTGAGCAGCTCAAATCCCAAAACCTATAGTCAGCTTGTTAGCATGGCCCTTGGGAATTGGGGGAGGGGCACTTGAGAACTCTTTGATACCATGATCCTATGACTTAACTGCTGAAATGAGCATGGAATTGAGATTACATAACAGTAATTTGTAATGGACCCAGTCATCTTGGTAGCATCTATTCCTCAGCTGTTTTCAGAAGCCTAGGATAAGAGTGGAGGACAAAAATAGTTGGAAATTGAAAAGAGGTTAATTTAGGCTTGATATAAAGATGTATATACTAACAATGAATACTCTGTGAAAGTGTAATGGGAAATGATGGTTTTTTTCTTGATGGAGGTCTTTAAGCAGAGGGTAGATGACTACTTTGTAGTTAAGCTAGCATCTCAGATCCAACTTTGTGTTTCTGTGGTTCTATGAATAGTAAATATTATCGAACTATCTAACAAGGTGGGAAAAGGAATTTAAAAAGATCATTTAGTGAAATCCTTTCTATTTAAAGAGGACCATGAGCAGATCTTATGACTCCAACTATGTACTTTAAATATGTTCATTCACTAATGTATCAATTTACTAAAAGGAATAATTTTATTGAATTCCTCACTAGTTATTTTCAAAGAATTAAAACTCTTGATGTTGCTGGTGGTGTGTACGTGTGTGCATTTGTAGTCTTTGTAAAATCATTTATGTAGTTTGTTTTTTAATGTCACTTTACTTCTGAAAATATCCCTTCTAATTCCTTTACCCAGTGATCCATCTCTTATACAAAAAAATAATAAAAAGAGGAAACATGTCAAATATTTCTGGTCCCACACTCCCACACTAAGGCCTGCCACATCTTTGCTTTAGGGATCTAAGGATAACCCGAGAGATTTGGGGTACCTCTTTTCTAATGCCATTGGCTCAAGCTATTTTTAAAACCATCTTCAGATTAAACATTCTAAGGTATTTTTCCATCTTGGTTTCTCTCCTCTGGAAACATTTAAATATATAAGTATCCTTTCTAAAATATGGTACCATATTCTGGGCATGGACTTCTTCCTGGCAGACTGAGGCTGGTGGATTGCTAGAATTCACTTCTGAGCTATAGATGCTAAAGCTGATTGGGTGTTCTCACTAAGTATGGCACAAATATGGTAAGCCTCTAGGAGTATGGGGCCACCAAACTGCCTAAGGAGGGGGAGAAGTGGCCTACCTCAGAAATGGTGTAACAGGTTAAAGATCCCAAATGGATAATTCTTGGCATTAGTCCCATGAGTGGCTATTGAAATTTATTTTTTTAAAAAATATATTAATTTTTTTACCTTTAGTTTGCAACATTCAATTTCATAGGTTTTTGAGTTCTGAATTTTTTCTCCCTCCCTCTCCTCCTCCCTTCCCACCAGTGTGGCATATAATCTAATGTAGATTATATATATCCCTTCACATTGAACTTATTTACATTATAGTCCAGTTGTAAAGAAGAATTATAACCAAAGAATGAATCATGAGAAAGGAGTACTGAAACCAAAAGAGAAGGGAAAAAAAAAGAGTAAATAGTTTGCCTCCATCTGCATTCAGACTCCATAATTCTTTCTCTGGATGTGCATAGCTTTTTCCATCATGAGTCTTTTGGGGCTGTCTTTGAACCTTGCATTTATGAGAGGAGTCCTCTATCAAAGTTAGTCCTTACAGTGACCGTGTGTCTGTAATGGTATATATTGATCTCCTGGTTCTGTTCACCTTATTCATCCTCAGTTCATATAAATCATTCCAGGTTATAATGAAGTCTGTCTGCCTCTCATTTCTTATAGCACATTACTATTCCATCACATTCATATACCATAATTTTTTTAGCTATTCCCCAATTGATGGGCATCCCCTTGATTTCCAATTCTTTGTCACCACAAAAAGAGCTGCTATAAATATTTTTGTACATATGGGTCCCTTTCCCACTTGTGTGATCTCTTTGGGATATAGCCCTAGAAGTGGTATTGCTGGGTCAAAGGGTATGCACATTTTTATAGCCCTTTGGGCATAGTTCCAAATTGCTCTCCAAAATGGTTGGATCAGTTCACAACTCCACCAACAATGTAATCATGTTCCCATTTTCCCACATCCTCTCCAGCATTTATGATTTTCCTGTTCTGTCATGTTAGCCAATCTGACAGGAGAGATGTGGTACCTAAGAGTTGTTTTGATTTGCATTTCTCTAACCACTAGTGATTTAGAGCATTTTTTCCATATGCCTATAGTTATCTCTAAATCACTAGCAGTAAATAGTTTGCCTCCATCTGCATTCAGACTCCATAATTCTTTCTCTGGATGTGCATAGCTTTTTACATCATGAGTCTTTTGGGGCTGTCTTTGAACCTTGCATTTATGAGAGGAGTCAAGTCTATCAAAGTTAGTCCTTACAGTGACCGTGTGTCTGTAATGGTATATATTGATCTCCTGGTTCTGTAGTTTTGATGACTGCTTCTTTATATAATATCTGGTATGGCTAGGCCACCTTCCCTAGCATTTTTTTTCATCAATTCCCTTGATATTCTGAACCTTTTGTTATTACAGATGAATTTTGTTATTATTTTATCTAGCTCTGTAAAATAATTTTTTGGTAGTTCGATTGCTATGGCAATGAATAAATAAATTAATTTAGGTAAAATTGTACATTGTCATTTTTATTATATTAGCTTGGCCTAACCTGATGTTTTTCCATTCATTTAGATCTGACTTTATTTGTGCGAAAAGTGTTTCATAATTTTGTTCATATAGGCCCTGGGCTTGTCATGTCAGGTAGACTTACAAGTATTTTATAGTGTCTACAGTAACTTTACATGCAATTTCTCTTTCTGTCTCTTGTTGTTGGGCTTTGTTAGTAACATATAGGAATGCTGAAGATTTATGTGGGTTTATTTTATATCCTGCAACTTTGCTAAAGTTGTTTATTATTTCAAGTAGTTTTTTACTTGATTCTCTAGGATTCTCTAAGTAAACCATCACATCATCTTCAAAGAGTGATAATTTAGTTTCTTCTTTGACTATTCTAATTCCTTCACTTACTTTTTCTTCTCTTATTGCTAAAGCTAACATTTCTAGTACCAAATTGAATAATAGGGGCGATAATGGACATCCTTGTTTCACCCCTTATGTTATTGGGAATGCATGTAGCTCCTCCCAATTACCTGTAATGCTTGCTGATGGTTTTAGGTAGATGCTACTTATAATTTTAGGAAAATTCTGTTTATTCCTATGCTTTCTAGTGTTTTTAATAGGAATGGGTGTTGTATTTTTGTCAAAAGCTTTTTCTGCATCTATTGAGATAATCATATGATTTCTGCAGGTTTTGTTGTTGATATGATCAATTATGCTGATAGTTTTCCTAATATTGAACCAGCTTTGCATTCCTGGAATAAATCTTACCTGGTTGTAGTGTATTATTCTACTGAAAAGTTGCTGCAATCTTTTTGCTAATATTTTATTTAAAATTTTTGCATCAATATTTATTAGGGAAATTGGTCTATAATTTCTTTCTCTGTTTTCAGTCTTCCTGGTTTAGGTATTAGTACCATATTTATGTCATAAAAAGAATTTGGTAGGACTCCTTTGCCTATTTTCCCAAATAGTCTATAAAGTATGAGAATTGATTGTTCTTTAAATGTTTGATAGAATTCACATGTGAAACCATCTGGCCCTGGAGATTTTTTTCCTAGGGAGTTCGTTGACGGCTTGCTCAATTTCTTTTTCTGAGATGGGATTATTTATGTATTTTCCTTCCTCTTCTGTTAACCTGGAAATCTGTATTTTTGTCAATATTCATCTATTTCCCTAAGATTGTCAAATTTGTGGGCATGCCATTGGGCAAAATAATTCCTAATTATCGTTTTAATTTCTTCTTCATTGGAGGTGAATTCACCCTTTTCATTTTTGATAGTGGTAATTTGGTTTTCTTCTTTCTTTTTTTAATCAAGTTGACCAAAAGTTTATCAATTTTATTGTTTTTTCATAAGACCAGCTCTTAGTTTTATTTATTAGTTCAATAGTTTTATTGATTTCAATTTTATTAATTTCTCCTTTGGTTTTCAGCATTTCTAATTTGGTTTTTAAATGGGGATTTTCAACTTGTTCTTTTTCTAACTTTTTCAGTGACATGCCCAATTTGTTGATCTCTTTTTTATCTATTTTGTTCATGTAAGAATTTAGAGATATAAAACTTTCCCTAAGAATGGCTTTTGTTCCTTTCCATAAGTTTTGGCATGTTGTCTTATTATTGTCATTCTCTTGAAGTTACTAATTGTTTTTTTTGATATGTTCTTTGACCCACTCATTCTTTAGGGTTAGATTATTTAGTTTCCAATTAATTTTTAGTTTATCTTTCCATGGTCCTTTATTACAAATAAGTTTAATTGCATCATGATCGGAAAGGGATGCATTGACTATTTCTGCCTTTCTGTACTGGATTTTGAGATTTTTATGCCCTAGTACATGGTCAATTTTTGAGTAAGTGCCATGAACCACTGAGAAAAAAGTATGTTTCTTTTTATCCCCATTCAGTTTTCTCCAGAGGTTTATCATATCTGCCCTTTCTAAAATTCTATTCACCTCCTTAACTTCTTTCTTGTTTATTATAAGGTTAGATTTATCAAGTTTGGAGAGGGGGATTTTGAGTTCCCCCACTAGTACATCTTAGCTGTCTATTTCTTCCTGTAACTCCCTTAACTTTTCCTCTAAGAATCTGTATGCTATACCACTTGGTGCATATATATTAAGTAACAATATTGCCTCATTGTCTATGGTGCCTTTTAGCAGGATATATCTCTTATCTCTTTTAATTAGATCTATCTTTGCTTTTGCTTTGTCTGAGATTAGGATTGCTATCCCTGCTTTTTTTACTTTACCTGAAGCACAATATATTCTGCTCCAGCTTTTACCTTTACCCTGTGATAATCTCCCTATTTCAAATGTGTTTCTTGTAAATAACATATTGTAGGATTATGGTTTTTAATCCATTCTGCTATCTGCCTCTGTTTTATGGGAGAGTTCATCCCATTCACATTTACAGTTATTATTACTATCTGTGTCTTTTTCTCCATCCTATTTCTGCCTGTTTATGCTTTTATTTCTCCCTTCTCCCTTCCACTCCTCAAAAGAGTTTTGCTTTTGACCACTGCTTTCCTCAGTTTAGCCTCCCCATTGTTTCTCCTCCTTTATCTTACCCTTTTCCCCTTGCTACTTTTCCCCTCCCTTCTGACCACCCCTGCCTTTTCTTTCTCCTTTCCCTTCTTACTGCCTGTAGGACAAATTTGATTTCTATACTTATTAGAGTATGTTATTCCCCTTGAACAAGATCAGATGAGAGTAGAGCTCAAATACTGCTCTTCTCCTTCCCTTCTTTCTCTCTACTCTAATATGTTTTTGTGTCTCTTCATGTGATGTAATTTACCCTTTTCTACTACCTCCTTACCTCTTCTCGTAGAACCATCCCTTTACATCTCTTAATTATTTTTTGCCATTATATCAGTTGTTTTATACTGATACCCACAGTCTACGTGTATCCCTTTCAATTGTCATAATAACTGTACTGTTCTCCAGATTGATACACACACACATATGTATGTATAACATATGTAAAACAATATAATCCTATACAAGGATGTAAACAATTTGCCCTTATTGATTGACAAGGTTCCCCCCACCCCCGTTTACATTTTTATGTCTCTCTTGTATGTGTTTGAAGATCAAATTTTCTATTGAACTCTAGCCTTTTCATCGGGGAGGTCTGGAATTCTCTTATTTCATTGAATATCCATCTCCTGGCCTGAAAAATTATGCTCAGTTTTGCTGGGTAGTTGATCCTTGGTTGTAGCCCAAGATCTTTTGTCTTTTGGAGTATCATGTTCCAATTTCTCCTGTCTTTTAATGTAGAAGCTGCAAGATCCTGTGTGATCCTGACTGTAGTTTTGCAATATTTAAATTGTTTCTTTCTGGCGGCTTGCACTATTTTCTCCTTGACCTGATAATTCTGGAATTTGCCTACCATACATATTCCTTGGAGTTTTCGATTTGGGATCTCTTTCAGGGGGTGATTGGATTCTTTCGATGACTGTTTTACCCTCTGGTTCTAGGACTTTGGGGGAAGTTATCCTTGGTGACTTCTTGGAAGATACTATCCAGGCTCTTTTTTTCATCTTGGATTTCCAGTAGACCAGTAATTCTCAGATTGTCTCTCCTGCATCTATTTTCCAGGTCAGTTGTTCTTCCAATCAGATATTTCATCTTTTCTTCTATTCTATTCGATTTTGTTTGACTGCCTCTTGATGCCTCATAGAGTCATTAGCTTCTACTTACCCAATTCTAATTTTTAATGAATTGTTATCTTCATTTTGCTTCTGCACCTCATTTTCCATTTGGTAAAATTTTCAGGGTATCATTCTCTCTAATTAGATTCTGAATCTCCTTAGCCATTTCACCAAGTTTACTTCTTAAAGATTTGTTCTCATCAGTGAATTTTTTTTCTATTTTTTCTTGTACCTCTATAATTTGGTTTTTAAAGCCCTCCTTGAGCTCTACCAAGAATACTTTTTGGGCTTGAGACCAGCTCACATTCCCTTTTGAGGTTTAAGATGTATATTGTCAATGCTGTCCTTTTCTCAATTGGTATTTTGATCTTCTCTGTCTCCATAAAAAGAATCAATAATCCTCAGGTTTCTGGACTGTTTCTTCATGTTGGTTATCTTTTTCCTGGCTTTAAAGTGGATCTCTGCTTCTAGGACTCAGGGGGCTCTGTCCCAAGTTTCTTGTGCTATGAACTGTGGCCTAGTTACTGGCTTTGTGTGCTATGGCCTCTGGTTTCATGAGTTGTGCGGGAGGGGTGGTCTGGCTGCTGGACTTCCCCTAGGACTGTGCTACAGCATGGGTGGTCTCATATGTTGTCTGGCCTGGTGTCTGCAATTTCCCCTGGATGTGTAAAGGCACCTCTGGTTTCTTGGTGTTGACCCTTTATGGCTCCACCCCCTTGGGGCACAGAAAATCCCACTGTTGGGCTACTGAAGCCCCACTTCTGGATCTTCTATTTCAGGGTTTCTCCCAGGGGAATATTATCTGGCTGAGGAAGGGAGGTATGAGAGCTGTTTTACCTGGTCATCATGGCTCCCAGAAGTTCAAGAAGGCAAGTTTCAAACCTGTAGACCATGATTGTCCAAAATGCAGCCCGTGGGCTGTATGTGGACTCACAGTGCGATTTATGTGGCCAGCCTACAAGCATAGAAATTTACATAAATGCTTTAGTAAACAAAGCCGAGCTACTGCAGAGCTCTCACTAAAATGGCAAATCAAATATATTGTCTGTTGTTTCAATAAAAAACCTAAGGTTGGAGAGACCTGCTTTAGACTGTGGGCTGCAAGCCTCAGGAGTAGTTGCTCTTGCAGCTGCAGGTGCTGCACTGCTGTTTCCTGTAGCTCCGACAGACTCCTATCCTAGGCTGAGAGGCCTGGGGATCTCCATCAGTTTCATGCACCCTGCATTTTCCCAGATAGCTGGTTGAGTTCTGCAGCTGCTTTTGTTTTGGTGGTCTGGTGCCACACTCAGTCTATCAGTGGCTTCTAACTCTCTCAGATCTGCTCAGATTCACTTTTTTAGAGGTATCTGACAGAATTTGTGAGAGAGCTCCAGTAAGATGCTGTTCCCACATGGCAATCTTGTCTCTGCCCTTGGCTATTGCACTTTCAGCCTGAGCCAGATGAGGATACTCACACTCATAAAATAAAATAATAAAACTTGGTATCCAAAATTGAAGATGATATTCCAGATATTCTGGCTACTGTGTCTTTGTTTATATACCTGAGTATCACATCAGCTTTTGTTTTGGCTAACATATCATGTTGCTGAATGAGTTGGAGATTGTGGTCATATCAAACCCCCAGATCTTTTCTACATAAACTGTTTTCACGCTATACTACCTCCATCCTGTAATTTTACAATTGACATTTTTACTTAAGTATAGGAATTTGCATTTATCTGTTAAATTCCATCTTATCGAATTTAGCCTGTAACTAGCCTTTTAAGATCTTTTAACATCTTAAGTTTATCATAGAATGTGTGCCTATTCTTCTAAAAGAATTATAACTTTGGAATATAACTTGAAGTTTGTTAATGCCAAGCTTATATTCTAAATCCTCCATTATATCCCATTGCCTTCTTTTTCTCCTTTAAGTCATTTAATAAATTTGGCTAATTCTGTGTTAAGGGGAGAATACTATCTTTTACCCATGTAGGTTATGTGGGTCCACATGGGTGGACCTCTTAATATTTCTCCATTCCTCCTAATATTTCTTCATCAGATGGGAAAATATTATGCAAATGGGCTTTAAGCTACAAGTTAAATATAAAATATAGCTACAGTAATTTGATCAATTTAATACTACATTTGTAGAAGATAATAATTTTTACTATATTGGTGTTGCTCAGACATGGATATTTGATATTTTTCTAATTCTTGATGTCTTCTTTCATTTCTTTAAGAAAGGTTTTGTAGTATACCTTCATATAACTTTTATGTATGTTTTAATAGGTTAATTCCCAGATAATTTGTGCTTTTCATTGCTATTACAAATGGAATTTCTCTTCCTTTTTATTCCTTCTGGGTTTAAATCTTGGCTCTTTTCCTTTCTACCCATGTGACTTTGAGCAATTCACTTAATATATCAATTTCTTTAAAGGTAAAATGAGAGAGTTAAATTTAAATGACACTTGAGAGTCTTTTTTGCTATCTGATCTTTTACAGAAAAGCTGATGATCTTGTGAATCTATTTTGTAACTCTGTGTTTTGCAGAAGCTATTTTCTCAATTTTTGTTGAAACTATAAAGTTCTCTAAGTAGACAGGTATATTATTTTCAGGTAGCAATAAAGTTATTTCTTTTTCAACTATGCTTATGCTTTGCCTTATTTTAATTCCTTTTTCTTTTCTTATTGATATAGTTGGCATTTCTGATAGTTTTGTCAAATAAGAGTAGAAATGATGAACAGTTTTCTTTTTTCTTTTTGTTTATTGGGAAAACTTCCAAAGTTTTAGCTTTCAGCTCTTAGTTTTAGATCAATTGCAACTGATCTCTCCAGTTATCTCTTAATCACCAAATTCAATGACCTTTTGTCAATACTCATCCTTTTTGACCTTTGTAGTATTTGGTGGCATTGTATGGGGTGTTTAGGAAAACTAGCATATCTGGTGTGAGTGCTTGCTAAGCCCTTTTCAGGGCTGCTCATTCATCTTTGGTGTCTACCTGACTCATCTAACTCTCCCTTGTAGCTTCAAGGAGCTGTAGCATGCACAGTGGCCTCATCCCTGTAAACTATATTGGTAGACAGGCTAAATCAGGTTCAGGGTAACCCACAGGAATTCAACATGCCAATGAGTTAGGGGGAGGTCTGCCCCAAGCATGTGAAGACTTTCTCAGGTGGAACAGGCATATGAAAATGATTTGTTCCATTGGCCATAAAGGTGGTTGAAGCAGGCACCGTGGAGTGGTTAGAGCTTGGGCAGGCATTGAAGATGCCAAGATCGTCCACTGCATCCCAGGCTATCATCAGTTTTCTTGACTTTTGTCCTGTCACTGGACTCTGATGATTCGGGAAGAGAGAGTTAGCCTGATGACTTTGTGCGACTCTGCTTCAGTTAAATCCAATTCACAAGCAAGTCAAGACATCACCAGTGATATCACTGGCCCTTTTAGAAAACAAACAAAAAAAACCCCCTAAGAACAGCATTTGATACTTTTGACCTTCTTCTTTTGGATGCTTACTACTCTTTAGGTTTTCATGACATTGATCTCTCTTGGTTCATATATATATATATATATATGCATATATACATATATATATGAATATATATATATGCATATATACATATATATATGAATATATATATATGTATATGACTTCTTCTTATTGGTTATCTAGGTTGAAGGATATGGAAAGTTTAATTAACTTTTTGGCATAGTTTTATATTGATTTCCAGGATTTCTGGGCCAGTTGATAGTTCCTCCAATAGTTCAGTAATGTACCAGTCTTCATTGTCAGTTTCCTTTTTCATTAACTGTGCCAGTCTAATGGGTATGAGGTAGAACTACAGAGTTGCTTAATTTTTGTTTCTATAATTATTAGTGATTTAGAGCATTGTGTCAATATGGCTACAGATAGCTTAGATTCCATCTTCTGAAATATGCCTGTTCATATCCTTCTACCATTTATCAATTAAGGAATGGCTCTTGTTATTTGCCTTCATGTCTTAGAAGTGAGAACTTTATTAGGAACTTGCAAAGATTTCTCCAATTATCTGCTTTTCTTCTAATTTTATATTTACATTATCAACATTTCCCATTTTATGTTTCCCTACTTATCTCTTGTTTGGTCATGAACTCTTACTCTATCTACAGATTTAGCAGATTATTCACTCCTTTCTCCTCTAATTTGTTTATGATATGACCTTTCTTTATCTAAGTCTTGTACCCATTTGTAGGTTATATTGGTATGTTAGTTTATAAACAGTTTTTGCCGGACTACTTTCTAGTTTTTCCAACACTTTTTGTCAAATATCGAGTTTTTAGCTCAATGGCTGGTTCTATCAGACACTAGACAAGGGTGTTCATTTGCTTCTGTATATAGGGTACCTAATCTTTTCTACTGATCAAACTTTCTTCTTAGGTAGCATGAAATTGTCTTGGTGAATAGTATAATTTCTATATCTGGTACTGGTAGGCCCCTCCTTAATCACTTTTTCCCCCATTATTTCCCTTGATATTCTAAAAATCTTTCTCTTCCAGGTAAATTTTGTTATTCTTTTCTAAAATTTTATTGTTCTCAATTACATGTAAGAACACTCTTTAACATTTGTTTTTTTGGTTTGAGTTCTAAATTTTCTCCCTCCCTCCCTAACCCATCCTTGAGAAAGCAAGCAATTTAATATAGGTTATACATATGTAGTAATACAAAGATGTATTTCCATATTAATAATGTTATAAAAGAACACAAAGACTAAAAAAATAAGAAAAATAAAATAAGAAAATATGTTCCATCTTCATTCAGCCTCCATCAGTTCTTTCTGTGGAGGTGGATAGCATTTTTCATTATAAGTCCTTGGGAATTGTCTTGGATCATATAATGCAGAGAATAGCTAAGTCATTCACTGTTAATCATTGTACAATATTGTTATTATTTACAATGTTCTGACTCTGCTCACTTCACTTTGCATCAGTTCATATAAGTCTTTCCAGATTTTTTGAAATTATCCTGCTCATCATTTTTTTTGTATTGTGCAGTTTGATTTTTTAATGTATATTTATTTTATTTTAAAATATATTATTTCTTTCCAATTACATGGAAAAACAATTTTTATTATTTTTAAAAAACAAATTTGAGTTTTAAATTCTTTCCTTTCCTCCTCTCATATTGAGAAAATGAGAAATTTCATATAGGTCATACATATGTGTCATGCAACACATATTTCTATATTAGTCATGTTATGAAAGAAAACACAAAACCCCCCGAAAATAAAGTAAAAAAAAGTATGCTTTAATCTGCACTCAGAATCGATCATATCTTTCTTTGGAGGTGCATAGCATTTTTCATAGTACGTTCCTGGGAATTTTCTTGGATCATTATATTGCTGAGAATGGCTGTCATTCACAGTTGATTATCACACAATATTGCTGTTACTGTGTGCAATGTTCTCTTGCTTTTGCTCATTTCACTTTCCATCAGTTTATGTAACTCTTTCCAAGATTTTCATCATTTCTTTTAGAACAATAAGTATTCATATACCACAATTTGTTCAACCATCCCCCAATTTATGAGCATCATTTGACTTCTATATAAGCTAATCTGATTGGTGTGATATGGTACCTCAGAGTTGTTTTAATTCGAATTTTTCTTATCAAGAGTGATTCAGAGCATTTTCCCATATGACTATAGATAGTTTTGATTTCATCTTCTGAAAACTGCCTGCTGATATCCTTTCACCATTTATCAATTGGGCAATGACTTTTATTCTTATAAATTTGACTCAGTATTCATATATTTGAGAAATGAATCCTTTATTAGAGAAACTTACTTTAAAAAATTTCACCTTACTTCCTGTTTTCTTTCTAATCTTGGCTGCATTGGTTTTGTTGGAGCAGAATCTTCACTTTTGAATCCATTTGGTCCTAAGGATTTTTTCTTAAGGAGTTCATTGCTACCTTGTTCAATTTCTTTTTCTAAGATAGGGTAATTTAAGCATTCCATTTCCTCTTCTCTTAATCTGGGCAATTTATTTTTTGTAATTATTCATCCATTTTGCTTTGATTGTCAGATTGACTGCCATATAATTGGGCAAAATAGCTCCTAATCATTGCTTTAATTTATCTTCATTTGGGTACATCTACCCTTTTCATTTTTGATACTGGTAATTTGGTGATATTCTTTCTTTTTAAAATCAAATTAACCAGTAGTTTATACATTTTATTGTTTTTTTTTTTTACATAAAACCAGCTTCTAGTTTATTTATTAATTCAATAGTTTTCTTATTCTCACTTTCATGTATTTCTCCTTTGAGTTTCAGGATTTTAAATTTGGTGTTTAACTGATGATTTTAAATTTATTCTTTTTCTAGTTCAATTCATTTCATTCACATTCATAGTTATGATTATTAACTGTTTATTTCTTTCCATCTTATTTTCCTCCTTGTATCTTTCTCTTTTTTTTTACCCTGTCCCTCCTCAGAAGTTTGATTTGCTTCTGACCAATACCTCCCTTAATCTACCCTCCCTTTTATCAGCCCCTTTCCCTTCCCTTTTCCTCTTTCCCTCCTACTACCCTGTAGACTAAAACAGATTTCTATATTCCACTGAGTGTGCATGTTATTCTCCCCTTTAGCTGATTCTGATGAGAGTAAAGTTCAAGTGTTGTTCCACTTCCATCTTTCCTTCTATCATGAAAGCTCTTCTTTTCGTACCTTTTTTATATGACATTTTTTCCTCTTTCTTGTCCCATAATTTTATTTTTAAAAAATCATCCTAACATGTTCATGGTCACACCCATGCCCTCTGTATAACTTTTGTATAACTCCCATAATAATGATAAAGTTCTTTGGAGTTACAATTATCTTCTTCCCATATGGGCATATAAACATTTTAACCTTATTAATTCCTTATTATTTCTCTTTCATTATGCCTTTTTATGCTTCTCTTGAGTCTTGTATTTGAAAATTAAATTTTCTATTTAGCTCTACCCTTTTCAATCAGAAATGCTTGAAAGTCCTCTAATTCATTAAATATCCATTTCCCCCCTGAAATATTATGTTCAGTTTTCTGGGCAGGTTGTTCTTGATTATAAATCCTAGCTTCCTTGCCTTTCAGAATATCATATTCTAAGTCCTCCAATCCTTTATTGTAGAAGCTGCTAAATCTTGTGTGATCTTGGCTGTGGCACGATGATATTTGAATGGTTTCTTTCTGGCTGCTCGCTGTGTTTTCTCCTAGACCTGGGAGCTCTGGAAATTGTCTACGATATTCCTGGAGACAGATCTCTCCTGCCAACCTCCCAAGTTGTTTTGGGCTGAAAAATTATTTCACTTGATCTTATATTGGTTCTGTTGCTCCAGAATTTGATTTAAGGTGTAATTTTATAGTTGTTTGGAGGGGAATTTGGGAGAGGTTGGCTGAGTGCTTCTTAACTCTGCCATCTTGTCTCCACCTCTGCATCTCATCACTTTTTGTCTGGACTATTTTAATAGCCTTGTAATTAGTTTGCCTCAAGTCTTGTCACAATAAATCTGTGATTATAGGAAACTGAGGTTTCGTTGTTAAGTTGTTTTTCAGTCATATCTGACTCTCTGTGACCTCATTTGGGCTTTTCCTGGCAGAGATACTGGAATGGTTTGCTGTTTTTGTCTCCAGGTCATTTTAAAGGTTGAGGAACTGAGGTGAAGAGGGTTAAGTGACTTGCCTAAGCTCATGCCTTGCAGTTATCAACAATAGAGATCATGGTGGCACTATGGCACCACACCATGGGTGCGTTATGATTTTCTTTTTGTTCTCTTTCTTTTTTTTTTTGCAGGGAGGAAAGCAGGGCAATTGGGTTTAAGTGACTTGCCCAAGGTCACACAGCTAGCAAGCATGTCAAGGCCAGATTTGAACTCAGGTCCTCCTGACTCCAGGGTCAGTGCTCTACTCACTTCACCACTTAGCTACCCCTTGAACTTTGATTTTCTTTTTTTAAAATAAAATAACTTTTTTATTTGATATTTTTTAGTTTTCAGCATTGATTTCCACAAGATTTTGAGTTACAAATTTTCTCCCCATTTCTACCCTCTCCCCCACTCCAAGATGGCATGTATTCTGATTTCTCCATTCCCCAGTTAGCCATCCCTTCTATCATTCCACTCCTCCTTCACCCATCATTTTTTCCCTTACTTTCTTATATAGGGCAAGATAGATTTCTATGGCCCATTGCCTGTATATCTTATTTTCTAGTTGCATGCAAGAACAACATTTTTTTTTTGAGCATCTGCTTTTAAAACTTTGAGTTTCAAATTATCTCCCCTTTTCCCTCCACACTCACTCACCCTAAGAAGGCAAGCAATTCAACATAGGCCACACATGTATCATTATGCAAAACACTTCCATAAATAGTCATGTTGTGAAAGACTAAATATATTTCCCTCTGTCCTATTCCATCCCCTTTTATCCAATTTTCTCCCTTGACCCTGTCCCTTTTCAAAAGTGTTTGCTTTTGATTACTTCTTCCCACTATCTGACCTCCCTTCTATCATCCTCCCTTTTTTCCCCTTCCCCCTACTTTCACATGGGGTAAGATACCCAATTGAGTGTGTATGTTATTCCCTCCTCAAGTCAAATCTGATGAGAGCAAGATTCACTCATCCCTCCTCACCTGCCCCCTCTTCCCTTCCAACGAACTGCTTTTTCTTGCCACTTTTATGCGAGATGACTTACCCCATTCTCTCCCTTTCTCCCTCTCTCAATATATTCCTCTCTCATCCCTTAATTTAATTTTTTTAGACATCATCTCTTCATATTCAACTCATCCTGTGCCCTCCGTCTATGTATATGTATATTCCCTTCAACTATGCTAATACTGAGAAAGGTCTCATGAATTATACACATCATGTTTCCATGTAGGAATGTAAACAAAACAGTTCAACTTTAGTAAGTCCCTTATGATTTCTCTTTCTTGTTTGCCTTTTCATGCTTATCTTGTTTCTTGTGTTTGAAAGTCAAATTTTCTATTCATCTTTTGTCTTTTCACTGAAAAAGCTTGAAAGGCCTCTATTTTATTGTAAATTCATATTTTGCCTTGGAGCATTATACTCAGTTTTGCTGGGTAGGTGATTCTTGGTTTCAATCCCAACTCTTTTGACCTCCAGAATATCATATTCCAAGCCCTTTGATCCCTTAATGTGGAAGCTGCTAGATCTTGTGTTATCCTGATTGTGTTTCCACAATACTCAAATTGTTTCTTTTCTGGCTTCTTGCAGTATTTTCTCCTTGACCTGGGAATTTTGGAATTTGTCGACAATATTCCTAGGAGTTTTCTTTTTGGGATCTTTTTCAAGAGACAATAGGTGGATTCTTTCAATTTCTATTTTACCCTCTGGCTCTAGAATATCAGGGCTATTTTCATAGATAATTTCTTGAAAGATGGTGTCTAGGCTCTTTTTTTTGATCATGGCTTTCAGGTAGTCCAATAATTTTTAAATTCTCTCTCCTGGATCTATTTTCCAGGTCAGTGGTTTTTCCAATGAGACATTTTACACTGTCTTCCATTTTTCATTCCTTTGGTTCTGTTTTATAATATCTTGATTTCTCATAAAGTCACTGGCTTCCACTTGCTCCAATATAATTTTTAAGGTAGTATTTTCTTCAGTGGTGTTTTGGACCTCCTTTTCCATTTGAGTAATTCTGCCTTTCAAGGCATTCTTCCCCTCATTGGCTCTTTGGAGCTCTTTTGCCATTTGAGTTAGTCTATTTTTAAGGTGTTATTTTCTTCAGTATTTTTTTGGGTCTCCTTTAGCAAGTCATTGACTTGTTTTTCATGATTTTCTTGCATCACTCTCACTTCTCTTCCCAATTTTTCCTCTACTTCTCTCACTTGCTTTTCCAAATTCTTTTTGAGCTCTTCCATGGCCTGAGACCAATTCATATTTTTCTTGGACGCTTTCGATGTAGGCTCTTTGACTTTGTTGACTTCTTCTGGCTGTATGTTTTACTCTTCTTTGTCACTGAAAAAAGATTCCAAAGTCTGAATCTGAATCTGGGTCTATTTTTGCTGCCTGTTCATGTTCCCAGACAACTACTTGACCCTTGAGCTTTTTGTCAGGGTGTGACTGCTTGTAGAGTACAGAGTACTTTGTCCCAGGCTTCAGGGGCTGTGGTGCTGTTTTCAGAGCTACTTCTACACAGTAAGCTCTGCCACACCAGTGCTCCTCCTTCCCCAAGAACCACCAACCCAGACCAGGACTCAGGTCCAAGCAGGCTCTGCATTCCCGCTCTGATTCACCACTTAATTCCTCCCACAGAATGGGCCTTGGGTCACAAGCGACTGCAGCTGGAGCTCTGGAAGCAGCCCCAGAGCTGCACCACTTCTGTGCCCTCAGGGCTGGGGCTGACCATGCACTCCTTTTACTCTATTCTTGCAGTTTTTCCAACTAACCTTCTCTGTTGGCTTTGGCTTTGTGGGTTGAGAAGTCTGGTAACTGCCATAGATCAATGATTCAGGGCTCTCCCTCCTGTTCCACCTGGCTCCTGGTCTGGTTGGTCCTGGTGCAGTTGACGCTGGGCTGTGCTCCATTCTGTTCCCAGCTCTGTGTGATAGACCCTTCCCAGGGACCATCCAGGCTTTCCTGGCCTGGAGCCCTGCTTCCCTCTGTTATTCGTGGGTTCTGCAGCTCTGGAATTTTTTAGAGCCATTTTTACAGGTGTTTAGAGGGACCTGGGGGAGAGCCTAAGCAAGTCCCTGCTTTCTAGCCACCATCTTGGCCCCACCCCCCTCCAACTGTGATTTTCAACCTCTGAATAGAGTAGGTAAGGGAGAGAGAGAATGACGAGAGAGACAGACAGAGAGAGAGAGACAGACAGAGAGAGAGAGACAGACAGAGAGAGAGAGACAGAGAGACAGAGAGAGAGAGAGACAGAGAGAGAGAGAGAGAGAGAGAGAGAGAGAGAGAGAAGAATGGGAAGGAAGAGGGAGGGAGGAGAAAGAAGTAGAGAAAGATTATGTCAATCTGGTCAGTTTTAAAGATGTAGAATGTTCTTGTTACAGCCAATCAAAGGAGGCTACTCCCACCCATGTGGTATGAGTCATAAAGTGATTCCATATTAGATAATCTGTGTATATGCCCAGACAAGCCCCATTACATCAAAGTACAGGTCTACCCCTCAAAACTCCAGTGGCTCCCTATTACTTCTAGGATCAAATATAAACTCTTCCTTTAGATGTACTCTACAGTCTAGCCAGAGTAGTCTACTTACTATTTCCCATAAATGGCACCTTTCCACTGGCTGTCCTTATGCCTAGAGTACTTTCTACTCCGTCTCTCCCTCTTAGAATGCCTAGCTTCTTTCAAGACTAAGCTTAAGGGTCACATTCTATATGAATCCTATCTCAGGCCCCCAACTGCTAGTGCCTCCCCATCCAATGTTTTTGTCTACCTCTTAAATATATATATCATTTTTGTGTGAATGCATATATACATGATGCCTCCCCAACAAGGATGTAAGCTCTTTGAGTCCTTACTATTTTTGCTTTTTGCTCATAAGCTTTGTACTGTACCTAGCACAGAGTAGGTGCTTAATAAGTGCTTATAAATCTATTGATTTCCAAAATATATGCACCAATGGACCCAGCTTTAGGAATAGCCATCCAAGTGAATATTTTATTAAATGCTGGGGATATAAAAAGATGTATGTGGGGGAAGATCATTGAGCTTATAACCTAAGAGGGGAGACAACAAGGAAAGGGAAGTATGTCCATGAAGAAGTATCTGGGTTTGGAAAGGCATAGGGCTGTTAAGTAGAGCTATCAAGGAGTAGATGGACACTTTTTACCCCCACAAAAGAAATGGAAGTATTGATTTGATTATCATTTCAGAACTACAAACTGAGGGTGGAGGTAAGAAAGGGCTACATGAAGGGTACAGGTGCATCAGCAAGACAATCGGTGAGGTGTTGTCTGGGGAGTAAAGTTAAGCAAAGCTAGAGTTAATTTGTTCTCATATGGTAGGCCATGTGACACCCTCACCAACTTGCTAATTTCAGAGATGAAAGAGTTAAGTCATCCAGGGCATCATCTTTGATCTGGGCAGCAACATGACTGGCAAGGTGATGGCTGAGAAACACATTTTTTAAAAATGGAAAGAGCAGTGTGTCTTCTTGATCCACTTGTCAGCTAAGTAACAGAGTGGTTAGAGCACTGGACTTGGAGTCAGGAAGATCTGAGTTCTACTCCCATCTCAGACTCTAGCTGTATGATCTTGGAAAAGTCACTTAGGATTTATTTGCCTCAGTTTTCCCATCTGTAAAATGGGGATAATAATAGCATCCACTTCTCAAGGTTGTTGTGAGTATCAAATAATATTTATAAATCACTTAGCACAGTGCCTGGCACATAGTGGGTGCTGTGTAAATGCTAGGTATTATTATAATTTGTTCTGTGTAATCTGTTAGGCTGAATTCTCTTGGACAGGCATCTCATTTAGGAGATTCTGAAGTATTTTTGGTGTTGAGGAAATCAGCGGAACCTCATCTGTGAATAGGAGCATTAGAGGATTTCTCAATTAGGAATCCTTATTTCATTGTGAACCTATATTGCATATCCTCAATGACAGGAAAATAAATATATCCCCTTGTTATGTTTTTGCTTAATAATTGGAGGATCATTGAAAATAGTCCTCATTGCTTGCATCTGTCAAAGAAACTTGCATGTTTAAAATGCATGCATGGAAGACAGAACAATTGCCTTTTTTGATCCACTTGGCACCTAGGTCACAGTGGATAGATTGCTGGGCCTGGAGTCAGGAAGACCTGAGTTAAGATTCAGGCGTTTACTAGCTGTGTGATCTTGGGCAAGTCACTTAACCTCTGTTTGCCTTAGTTTTTTCAACAGTTAAACGTGGATGGTTGTGAGAGTCAACTGAGCCAATACTTATAAAGTACTTAATACTATTGCACATAGTAGGAGCTATATAAATGTTTATTCCCTTTTTCCCCTCCCATTTTGTTTTACTGAATTTTATGTTCTACTGTAATCACTAAATTCTATGCAAAGTTGGATGTTATATTCTAGGTAACTTTCAGTCAATTTGACTGCAAGGATATGATGTACTCTATAGTGTTATTTGTGAAAATTGCTTCATTTATTTCCCGCACTCTACAATATCACCAAACTGGTCTACTTGGTGTTTCTTGGATATGACATGCTATCTTCCACCTCTTTGTCTTTTCCCTGGTTGTTACACATGACTGGAAGTTTTCCTCCTCACTTCTTCCTTCTAGACTACATAGGTCTCTTCCAGAACTCCTTTATTTCACTTAGTTGTTAATGTACTTTGCACTAAAAACATTATTTTCTATGTATCTTATATTGATATCTGTGATGAATTATAGTTACATCTTATGTTTATATATATATTCATGAAGAAATTGCATATATCAGCAGAATGTACATTCTTTAAGAGCAGGGCTGATTTTGTTTTTATCTTTGCGTGCCCAATTCCTAGGATAATACCTGGCACATAGCAGGCACTTAATAAAGGTTTATTGAATGAGTCTCATAGTTTCTTGAAAGATAACTTTAATACATACATAGCCCATTCTCATAAAAAGTTTAGAGAAATCAAAAAGCAAGGACACAGTTTGGTAGTTATGCCCTCTTAATTTTCTAATTTTTTGTAATAATGGCCTTCTAGATTTTATATATCATTTGCCCTTCTTCACTCCAGTATTACAAACCCAAATAACCTATATCTGAGTGTAGTGAAAGGACTGGTGGAAGTAGGAGCAATGGGCAAAAATTGCCGAGAGAACAATGTTCATCCTAATGTGAGGAAAGTGTCTGAACAATTAAAAACCAGCAAATGTGGAATGGGTTACCTTTGCATGAAGTTACTCTCCCTCACTGAAAATACTCACATGAAGTTTGGATGGCCATGAATTGTAGATGTTTTATATGGAAGCCAAGTTCAGGTACAGATCTAACTGGAGGAATGACCTTTGGTGCCCTCCCAATTCTGGATTTCTGTGCTTCCGTTCTAAATTTGAAAGTAAAATTAAGAGGTCACCACTTTTCTGAAAGAAAATTATTTGAAAATAATGTATTTGAATCATGACATCATCACTTACTGTAGAACTTGAAAGAATTTAGTTTCTTTAAATATAAAATGGTGATAATACCTTTCCTCACTATTCCTTATTGCTGTTGTGGTGATCAAATATCAGGGTGTGAAACCACTTAAAAACTACATAGCAAAGTAGATATAGAAAGCACTTTTGATGCTTCACAGTATGTTGTGGCATCCTGATTCAAATGCTTCATCTATTTTCAAGTCAGATAATATTTTCTATCATTTTATGTAGCCAATTGTTCAGTAAACAGTGGATATAAGTTGAGAAGTGGACCTTCCAATACATTATTTTCAAATAAATCTATCTTTTTTTTCTTCAGGAAAATGCATAACCTCTTGAGTTTAGGACTGGAAGTATGTATGTATAGTATATAGTATATAAAGTATGTATACTTTAAAAAGCATATTTTTGTGATGTTCTACTGCTTTTGAGATTCAAATTTTAAAATTGGTGAGGCTGACATGGACATATAAGCAAAAAATTGATATATTGAGAAGTGATATATCAATATACATGGAATATGTCCACATATACATACACATAAATATGTATACATATGAAATGTACACACATATGCATGTCTGTATGTGTATATATATGTGTGCATGTACATAAGCATGAATATATGTGTACAGTCTTATAATCATGGAAAAAATTTTGATATTAATCCCTTTGAGAAGTATTTCCAGGCTATGAGCTTCCTCAAAGCAGTCTTCATGTCCTTGTTCCTCAGGCTATAGATAACAGGGTTCAGGGTTGGTGGCACCACTGTATAGAACATGGACAACAATAGGTCCAGAACTGGGTCAGATTCCTGGGGTGGCGTTAGATATGCAATGCCAACAGTAGTAATAAATAACATGAAAACGAAGAGGTGGGGCAAACAAGTGGAAAAGGCTTTTGACCTACTTTCTTTGGTTGGAATCTTCAGCACAGTTGAGATGATGTGACTGTAAGAAATTGTGATGTAAACAGAACAGAAAATTCCCAAACTAAATCCCAAAATCATAGTGACATCAATTGCAAGGTGTGTGTCAGAGCAGGAGATTCTGAGTAAGGAAGGGACATCACAGAAAAACTGGTGGACCTCCTTGGAGCCACAAAAGGGCAAAGTGAATGTACTAATTGTGTATAGGACCCCAAACAAACCTCCAGTGAGCCAGGAAGCAGATGCCATCTTCACACAAGTTTCATTGTTCATAATAATGTTATAGTGCAGGGGCTGACAGATGGCCACATAGCGGTCATAGGACATTGCTGTAAGGAGAAAATATTCTGATGCTGCAAATAGCATCATTAAAAAGAGCTGTGACACACACCCCCAAAAAGAGATGGAGTAGCTGTTATTCAGCGAGTTTGCAATTGAATTGGGGACTGTGATGGAAATAAGACAAAGATCTAAAAATGACAGATTCTTTAGGAAGAAATACATAGGAGTGTGGAGTTTCCCCTCAAGAGAGATAAGGGTGAAGATGAGCAGATTTCCCATCAGAGCCACCAGATAGATCAGCAAGAAAAGGGTGGCATGCAAGACCTGTAGCTCCCAGATGTTGGAAAAGCCCATGAGGAAGAACCCTGTCACCACAGTGAGATTGGTCATGTTCTAGGTGTGGTGTGCTCTCTCCACCGTCTGCATAGAGAAAAGAAACAGATGCCAAATGATAACAGTCATTGTTTTTGCAGGTCAGATTCCCTTTGCTCAGGCTTACTGTCTGACCATGGGCAAATGGCAGTTCCTCTGTCTGCCTTAATTTTCTCAATTTTCAAATGAAGTGATGGAACTAGTTCTGAGGATTTTAACCAAAGGTTCATGTATCTAAAATATTTTGATTCATTTCCAGGTAGTTTGTTTCTATTTTAATCTTATTTATTTTATTTTATGTAGCTAAAGATGTGATTCTCAGAAATGAGTCCACAGGCTTCACCAGACTGCCAAACGGGCCCATGAAAAAAAAGTGTCAAGCATGCCCGAAGCAGATGATTTTTAAGGCCTTTGATAACTTTGATGATCTAGGAATAATATCCTTACCTTGAAAAAGTTGATCACAATAGCTATAACTCTTATTGGATGATTTTTATCATCCTGAACTACTTTCATCATAAGACCTCTTTGAGGTAGACAATTTTCATAATATTATTAGTAATTTATACACAGAATACTGGGTTTCAGAAAAGTTACGTGACTTTTCAGTGGTTATAAAAGGAATGTCAGAACCAAGATGCTAATCCAGGTTTTCTGATTCCAAGGCTGTCTTGAAAGCTCCTCGAGGTTCCTTTGCTGAGGTATAACATAATATGCTGCTCCTAAATAAATGATTCTTCCTATTCTTCAAGACTGGCAGTGAAATAGATCCTCTAATAATTTTATATGATATTCACTGCTCTGGATTGGCTCACTTTCCAAGACATTTTGACACCATAATCAGCCCAATAGATTAGAAATGTCATGCAGATGAAGGCAGTGTCACATATTAGACTTCTACATGGCCTGTCTAATTTCAAGCTCTCCCTTAGTCATCACCAACCCAGACCAATCATATTGAAATGCAAATCTATCCCCAAATGGAAAAATAACTCCTAAGGCATTCTCTATTATGTTGTGTCTCTTTTGTTCATTTGTAGAATGCAGGATGTAGAAAAACTGTTTCCTCCACTCCAAACCTCACTGTGGATTTTGACTCAATTTGTCCCACTTAAAATATTCCTGGAGCTCACATCCAGACACTCACATCCTCATGAATTATTTCCAAAGCTATGCCTTGGTAACTGCAAAATTACATGGAACCATTGTTCATGTCTACAAGGTCATACATAAATAGAAATTTGCATTTGGCCATGGGGCAAAGGAATTACAATGGATGGATCAACCATAACATTTGACAAAACATTTATAGAGTGCTTGCTCTGTTCAAGCCTCTATACTAAACCTGGATAGTTTAAAGTACATGAATCATCTTTCACAGGCCTCAAGATGTTTCCAGTCTGTTAGGGGGACAAGAAATATATGCAAATAATTATAAGCAGAGTAGAATGGGATAAATGCATAGGAGGAGATCAAAGAGTTCAGAGAGATGTGGGACAGCTTATTTCTGATTGTGAAGATCAAGAGATGACTTCATACTTTACAGACTTTGGTTTGTATGAAAGTTCTTGGAGTTGGGTAGGATTTCAAGAGGTATAAGTATTGAGGTCAAAAGAGGGGATATTCCATGTATGTTATGAACATGAACACAGAAGCAGTGATAAGCAGGAGAAGAAACAGGGATTGTCTATTTTTTAATATAAAGGCCTTTTGGAATTCAAATATTGATTTCAAGAGGCACAATTTCAATCAAAGTTCTTGTACTTTCAGTATTTCCCCATGCATGAGTCTTCTTAAGCTTATTCTTTATTTTATTTGGACTCCAGTTCCTGTACCACTCAACAATTTGCCTGGCAATCATATCTGATCTGATTTTACTTTCTTCCCTTCCTAATTGTGTCCCTAGACTTAGCCAGTTTAACTGGACATTTAGTCCTCCTCTTGAATCACTTGCTGCTTGGTCTTATTGCAGATTGTCCCGTACCAAACTCCCACCCCTGGTTACTTTAGCTATCTGCCTCTTATAATTTTACTCATGTACTGCTGAATGGAGGTGGGCAGTCACAAAACTGTGCTGACTGGGTTCACTACTAATTTATGCCATATAATTATAACTGGTCCTCACTTTAGCCAGGCAGTCCTTTTGTTCCTTTCATGTTGATTCTTTATCCCATTCCTTACTTTGGCTGCTTCTTATTTTATATTCTCCCCTTATACCTCCTATACCTTCTCTCCCAAACATTTCTTCAATCGAAGGTGTTGTATCATACTTCATTTAGTATATAGAGACCATTTGGTGAGCTGCTTATTTCCTGTTTCTTTTCAAATTACAACTTTTTGGCATTCTCCCGCATTCTCTCCTGTTTTATTCCAGTCTCTAATGATGATTCAAGTGGCCCTGCTCCTGAGAAAAGTGAAATCCTCTATGTATTTCCTTGATTCTAGCCCTGTTTCTAAGGGTTTTCCTCTATTGTTAGACTCTTCTCTTCCTCTAATATTCGGTCTTTATCTATTCAGTCCCTTTCTGCTGCCTCAAATTTCCCTTACCCTTAGAAACCCCAAAATCTTTCCTATAATTCCCCCAAAAGCTATCTTTCCATATAGTTTTCTTTTCTCTGTAAAAGTTCCAAAAAGATTCTTTTCTCTCTCTCCATCTCTCTGTCTCTGTCTCTCTCTCTCCTTTTCTCCCTTTCTTCCTTGCTATCTCTCTGTGTATCTGTCTGCCTATCTGTCTATGTATCTACTTCCCCTGCCTCTCCTTTTCCTCTTTAAAAACCTTCTAAAATCTGACATATAGCCTCATGAGTTAACTGAAACTATCCTTTCCAAAGTCACCAATAATTTATTAATGTGAAGATATGATGACTTTCTCAAGACTTATTCTTCTCCTGACTTATGCGCAGCATTTGACACTTTTGAGCCCTCTCTTTACCTTTACAGTATTTTCTCTAGATTTTTGTTACTCTGCTCTCTCTTGGTTGTCCCAATACCTATTTGACAACTAATTCTTAGTTTCTCTTGCTCAATCATCATCTTCCCATTGTACCCTCTTACTGGGTTTATGCCAAGGTTCTGTTTTAGGCTTTCTCTATACTCTATATGTGTTCTGTCTTAGTGATCTTATTATTTCACATGTCTTTGTTCATGTTCCCCATGATGCTGAGTCCCACACCTGCCCTAGTGTCTCTCTTGAGATTTAGCATTGCATCGTGTATTGGATATTTCAAAGTGGTTATTCTTTATCTATTTCAAACTCAACATATCCAAAACCCACCCATTTATTTTCCCCATTCTCTAAAGACCCTCTGTTTCCTGAACTTTCTTATTTCTTTGTGAGTCCCACACTCCTTTCTGTCACTGGATTCATAACTTCACTGCTATCCTTTTCACCTCACTCTTACCCCTGTCCCCACATTCAATCAGTTTTCAGTTTTCTATCACCACGATGTCTCCGATATTTCCCCATTTGTTCAATTCATTTACTCAGCCACCATTGTAGTTCAGACCACTGTCACTTCTTATCTAGAATATTGCAATATCATCCCAATTATTATCCCTGTGCTATCTCTCTCCTCTTCAATCCATCTATCACAGATCTGCCAAATTAGTTTTCCTAAAACACAAAACTGAGCATGTCACTCTTGTACTCATTAAACCCCAGAGAGCTCAGTAATCCTCATAGAATCAAATGTAAACTCCTCTGTTTGTTTTTAAATCCTTTCTGAAAGAGGACCCAATCTTTATTTCCAGCCACAGTGTATGTTAACCTTCTCTTCCTCAATTGAAACTAATGTTCAACCAAGTTGACCTTCTTGCCTTTCCTCATATATGGCACTCCATCTCCCATCTCTATGCCTTTGCCCTGCCTGTTCAAAAGGCTGAAATCAAAGACTGCTTTCACTTTTATCTTTGAATCCCCAGCGCCTAGTGCAGTGACTGACCCATATTAGGACTTTAGTAAATTATTGTTGATTGGTTTTTTGTGGTTAGCCATTCAGTGATCACTTAGTCTAGAAGTCATAAGAGGCATTGGAAAGACCATTGTACTCCCAAATATAGCCTTAAATTCCCTGAAATGCTGAACTTCACTCTTTTGTGCTTCCTAAATTTTACCATGAAAGATGTAGTTTTGTTGGTTGGGCTCTTTTTTTTTAAACACTTAGTCGAGATCAGGTACTGGAAAGAGTGTTTTGACTAAATGTTATGGAGAATAGATATGCAATTTTGGAACTGTCTACACCATAAAGAAAGTTAGTTACGAGTGACTAGTGTGATAATTGGAGGTGGGGGAGGGGAGACTAAAATGAATGTTCACTGGGTAGCAAGGAAGAGCATGAGGGATCTGGGCTCCTAAAGGGTAGAAAAGAGGGGGTTCTAAAGCTTAGTAAAGAACATAAAGAAGTAGAGGCTTACCTAAAGCAGTCTTCACATTCTTTTTAATTTTTGCCCACTTGGCTTTGATTTTCATAAAATTTCAGATAAAAGTTGTCACACTCTCTGCTTATGCTAACATAGTTTTTAATATTTCTGGAAATTTAAGATGGGTTTTTTCTAATCTTGGGCATAAAGTCATCGATGCATCTATTTTTTGATTACAAAGAAGTGGAACTTTATACCTCTTATTCTGTTCACTTCTTCAATCCACTGCTTCAGATAAGACTATCTCTTCTCCACCTACAAAGTTATGTAGAGATGGAGTAAATGTTTAAAAGTAAAGGATATTCATATACCCAATGGTAAAATGTGCAGTTAACAAGACTTTTCATTTCCTTTCTTCTAGTTTCTGGTCCTAGCAGTATCTTAGCATATTCTTAGTCATTATAGTGTACTGAGGTGGGAAGTACTGATATCTTCTTAGCTGTGCTTACCACTTTTCTACTTCAGCTGTAGCATTTAAATTATTTTTAGGGAATCAAGTTTCTTAGTATCTAGTTCTGTTCTTTCTCTGAGGTTGATATATTTTCTATGTTCTTACATCATTTTATTTTCTTTCTGAGATTCAAGCTCTCTAAATTTGCTGGGATTCTCTGCGGATGATAGAACTAGAAATCTCCTGAGTGTTTGTATAGTTATTCAGTGTTAAGGGTCCTACAGTCCCTGAGCAGCTCAAATCCCAAAACCTATAGCCAGCTTGTTAGCATGGCCTTTGGGAATTGGGGGGCACTTGAGAACTTTTTGAAACCTAGACTTATCTTAATAACACCTTAAACATCCTAGTAACCTTTGATCATATTTTAAATTGTTGTTTTTTGATTTAGAAAAAAGTTTCATATGCCGCAAAGGAATATAAATTCATATTCTACCTGGTCCCCAAACAACAAAACAACCCCTACGCTAAAGTCATTCCTCTGCAGCTCTTAGGAAAGCAATATACCTGATAACAACCATTATTTTTTATAATTTTCAATTTGTTATAAGAAGAGGTATCATTTAAAAATTTGGCACAAATTTTGTCTCTGTTTCTAGTGCCCAGCACAGTGCCTGACACATACTAGAAATTTATTGAGATGTAAAAATGCATGTTCAAGTTATTCACTTCTGAGAGAGAGAGAGAGAGAGAGAGAGAGAGAGAGAGAGAATATCAGAGACAGAGATAGAGACAAAGATAGCACATGTCTTTATACTTAAAGTCTCCCCATCACTACCATATCATGTCTCTGTTTTAGGTTTCTGATCATTGCCCTTAATTCATCATTGCTTTTCTCTTTATTTTTAGGTAATTTTTTCCACACTCTGCACACAATTGCAGTTAGTACCTCCATTCATCTTCACTTAAATGCTCATAGCCATTCTTGTTCTTTTGTTTCTTGGATTTCCTCACATAAGTATAACTTAAGTTATAATCCTACTCTACCATACTTCATCATTTTTTATCCTTTCTTCTACTTTTACATAAAGTAGTCCCATCAATAGTGATATTCCAGTTATGGGTTTCATTACAAAAAGATTCAGTGATACATATGAGGTCAGGTTTGCCTCTTGAATCATGACCTTCAGTTCTTCTTGTTTGTTACCTGAATTTGCCAATGAATTTTATTTCCTGGTCCTTTCTTGGAGTTTGTCTTGTGGCCTTCTAGGCTTCTCAACTGCTATCCTCCTTTGTTTTAGCTATACTTTATGCCACTTATCTCTGGATATGAATAGGAAATTTTCTTCTCCTCCCCTTTCCACCCAATGACAGAAGAAGCAATATGTTATTGATTATAATGTGAAGTCATGCAAAATATTTCTATATTAGTCATGTTGCAAAACACAAACAAAATAAAATGATAAAAATGAAGAAAGTAAAAAAAGGGTGTTTCAGTCTACATTTAGGGTTCTTCAGTTCTCTCACTGGAAGTGGATAGCATTTTTCATGATTGGTCCTTTGGCATTGTCTTGCATAATTTTCTTGGTCAGAGTAGCTTAGTCTTTCACAGTGTACGATCCTTTGCTGTTACTATGTACAATGTGTTCCTGGTTCTGCTCATTTTACTTTGCATGAGTTCATATATGTCTTCCCAGGTTTTTCTGAAACCACCTTGCTAATCGTTTTTTATAGCAAAATAGTTTTATATCCCAATCATATCCTACAAATTGTCCTGCCCTTCTGCAATTGATGGACATCCCCTTGATTTCGAATTCTTTGCTCCCACAAACAACTGATGCACATGTTTTTGTATAAATAGGTCCTTTTTCCTTTTCTTTGATTTCTTTGTGATACAGACCTAGTAGTGGTATTGCTAGACCACAAGTTATTCACAGTTTTATAACCCTTTGGCTGTATTTCCAAATGTAGTTCTCCAGAATGGTTGGACTAGTTCACAGTTCTACCAACAGGGGCATTAATGTGTTCCAATTTTACCACATTCCTTCTAGCACTTGTCATTTTTTTTGTCATATTAGCAAATCTGACAGGTACGAAGTGATATCTCAGAGTTTTTAATATTTACATTTATCTAATTATTTCTCTAATGCTTTAGCATTTTTATGTGACTATTTGCTACCTTTGATTTCAACTTCTGAAAACTGCCTGTTGGCCATTTATCAACTGGGGAATGGCTATTTTTTAAAATTAATTTGGTTCAGTTCCTTGTACATTTGAGAAATGAGGACTTTACCAGATAAACTTGCTGCAAAAATCTCTCCTCTCCCAGTTTCCTGTTTTCCTTTTAATTTTGACTCTTTTTTTTGTTTATGAAAAAAGATTTTAAATTTCATATAATCAGAATTATGTATTTCACTTCCCATAATCCTCTTTATTATCTTGTTTGGCCATAAAGTCTTCCTTCATACATAGATCTGACAAGGACATTTTCTCATGTTTTTCCTACCTTATTTAGGATGTCACCCTTTATGTCTAAATCATGTATCCATTTTTGACTTTATCTTGGCATATGGTTTGAGATGTTAGTCTATGCCTAGATTCTGCCAAACTGTTCTCCAGTTTTTCCAGCAACTTTTGTCGGGTGGTGAATTCTTACCTTAAAAGCCTGGATCTTTGGGTTTATCAAATACTAGAGTACTATGATCATTTACTAATGTGTTCTATATACCTCATCTATTCCACTGATCCACCACTCTTTTTCCTAGCCAGTACCAGATTGTTTTGATGATTACCACTTTGTAATATAATTTGAAATCTGGAACTGCTATGCCACCTTCGTTCACATTTTAAAATTTATTTCCTTGATATTCTTGTCCTTTTGTTTTTCCAGATGAATTTTATTATTATTTTTTCCTAGCTTGGTAAAAAAGTTTGATTGGTATGGCTCTGAATAAGCAAATGAATTTGGGTAGAATTTTCATTTTTATTACGTTGACTTGGTCTACCCACGAGCAATTTGTATCTCTCCAACTGTTTGGATTTGACTTTATTTGTGTAAAAAGTGTTTTGTAATTGTGTTTTTATAGTTCCTAGATTAATCTTGGGTGGTAGACTCCTAAGTATTATATGTTGTTAGCAGTTATTTTAAATGGAATTTCTCTTTCCAGCTTTCACTGCTGGATTTTGTTGGTAATGTATAGAAATGGTAATGATTTATGTAGGTTTATTTTGTATCCTGTAACTTTGCTAAAGTTATTAACTGTTTCACCTAGTTTTTAGTTGATTCTCAAAGTACACCATTATATCATTTGCAAAGTGATAACTGTTTCCTCATTTTCTGTTCTGATTCCTTCAATTTCTTTTGCTTGTCTTATTTCTATAGCTAGCATTTCTAGTATAATATTGGGTAGTACTGATGATATGGCCATCCTTACTTCATTCTTGATCTTATTGGGAAGGCTTCTAGCTTATTTCCATTATAGATAATGCTTATTGATGATTTTGGAGAGATATTCTTTATCATTTTAAGGAAAACTCCATTGATTCCAATGCTTTCTGGTGATTTTTTAAAATAGGAATGTGTTATTTTGTCAAAAGCTTTTTCTGCATCAATTGAGATAATCATATGATTTTGTCCATTTTGTTATTGATATGGTCAGTTATGTCGATAGTTTTTCTAATTTTGAATCACCCCTGCATTCCTGGTATAAATCCCGTGTGGTCACAGTCTATGATCTTAGTGATATATTGCTGCAATCTCCTTGCTAGTTTTTTTTTAAGTTTTGCATAGATATTCTTTAAGGAAATTGATCTTTAGTTTTCTTTCTCTGATTTTGCTGTCCCTGGTTTTAGGTATCAGCATGATCCACAAAAGGAATTTGGTAAAACTCCTTTTTTTGCCTATTTTCCCAAATATTTTTTTGTAGTATTGGAATTAATTATTCTTTAAATCTTTGTTAGAATTCACTTGTGAATTCATCTGCCTCTGGGTATTTTTTTCTTAGGGAGTTCATTGATGTCTTGTTCAACTTCTTTTTCTAAGATAGTGTTATTTAAGTAATCCATTTTCTCTTCTGTTAATTTGGGCAATTTATATATTGTTTTTGTAAATATTCATCCATTTCACCTAAATTGTCAAATTTATTAGCATATAATTGGGGAAGATACATCCTAATAATTGCTTTAATCTCTTCTTCATTGGTGGTGAATTTAACATCTTTCATTTTTGATACTGGTGCTTGGGATTTCTTCTTCTCTAAAAAATCAAATTAACCAATGGTTTATCTACAAAACCAGTTCCAAGTTTTATTTATTACTTCAATTTTTTTCCTCACTTTCAGTTTTACTAACCTCTCCTTCGATTTTCAGGATTTCCAGTTTGGTGTTTAATTGGAGATTTTTAATTCATTTTTTCAAGATTTAAAAGAAATTGCACACCCAATTTATTAATCTACTCATTCTCTATTTTATTTCTCTGCATTTAGAGATATAAAATTTCCCCCAAGTACTGCTTTAGCTGCATTCCATAAATTTTGGTATGTAATCTCATTATTGATATTATCTTTAATGAAATTATTTATTGTTTCTAGGATTTGTTCTTTGATCCAGTCATTTTTTTGGGATTAGATTATTTAATTTCTAATTAATTTTAATCTATGTTTCTATGGCCCTTTGTTAAAAATAGCTTTTATTATATTATAATCTGAAAAGGATCCATTTAATATGTCTGCTTTTCTGAATTTGGTTGTGAGGTTTTTATGTTCCAATATATGATCAATTGCTGTGAAGGTGCTATGTACAACTGAGAAAAAATATACTCCTTTTTATTTCCATTCAATTTTCTCCAGAGGAATTTAATATACCCAACTTTTCTTAAATTCTATTCGTCTCCTTAATTCCTGTCTTGTTTATTTTATGGTCAGATTTTTCTAGTTCATATAGGGGAAATTTGAAGTCCCCCACTAAAATAGTTTTAATGTCTATTTCCTTATTTAACTCATTTAACTTTTTCTTTAAGAATTTGGATTCCTTGGGATTATAATTAGTACTGCTTTCCAGGGTCCCCCCTCACTTGGGACCTGAAATTAAACTTCTCCTTGGGGTTTATTCTTCCTCTTGACTGAAAGTGCTCCTCTCTTCTCGACCTATTGATGGAATCCTAATAAAGCTGCTCCCAGCCCCAATATTCCAACTTCTTTACAGGCCCCACTGAACAGCAGGCCCACTGCCCCTACCTAGCCACTCCCCTAAAACAGGCACACATTCAATGTCCTAACTTCTTCATACGTGCCTCACTGCTCACTAGAACAACAGGTATGACCATGAACTCCTAGTTCTCACATGTCCAGGTGATGGGATCCCAGCCACTGTCTCTAGCTACCCACTGCCCCCAGACCCTTTCCTCATATTTCCCATAGAAACAGCAGGCATGTCCATACACTCAACCACAACCACATCCATTTAGCCTTAGACAGGACCACAATAGCCAGCCAATCAGAAAGCAGCACCATCAGGCTATCTGAGGAGGATGTGGACCCTAAAACAATAGAAGGGACTTCCTTAAGTAGGCATCTGTGCAGTAATAGTAAAGAACTGACCTAGAGTAAACTTATGATGTAGACAGGCTTATTATAATATCATCATATATATGTACTCCCCCCCCCCCATGGGTTTTTCTGTATGCGTTGTGGATAATTGCATGCACAGTTCCTCTGTGGCTTGGACCTCTCCTCCATTAACTAATCCCTTAACAAACCCCTACTGCCTTTTTAATATTAATCATATTCCTATATTCTATGTAAATATTGATTGTGAAATTGGCATCTTTACCCTATAAAAATCCATCTTGCCTTCTCTGAAGTTGCTAGTTCCTCTTGGAATTTAGCTTGCTTCATGAGAGGTGTCAATCTCAATAAATGCCTATACTTGGATTAGAGGTAGTCTTACTCTGAATTCTTTGAGACGATTCTATCACAACACATCATGAAACCTCAACACTATGACTCAGAAGTGGATATAGGCATTGGGATTACCAAACAGGGTTTGGTCCTGCATTCAGTGCTAGCACAGGCGTAACCTGTAATGTCTTTTTGATCAGTCGCCAGATCCCCCTGCCATCTTTGGCTTAAGCTTCTGAAGCTGTTGCTTTTTTGTCACCACCACCTAGTCCCACCAATGGTGTTTTATCCATGTGGGCTCCAGGCCAACCTCCTCCTCTATGTCACAAATCCCTCTTTCCAGCTTCCTTCGTTGTTTTGGGCTGGAAGAATGTCTCATTCTCACCTTTTGTTAGCTCTGCCACTCCAGAATTAAATTCAAGCATTATTTTAAACTTATCTGGAGGGGAATTTTGGGAGAGCTTAGCTGAGTGTTTACTCTACCACCTTGGCTTTGTTCCCCAAAGTCCTAAATAAAATGTAATCTAATCTCAACTGCAACCTCACTTCAATAGGAAATCCTTCCTCTCCACTCTAATTGATTGTCTTTTCCTTGTACTCCAGCTGTTCTTACAGATCTATTCCATTCTTCAGCTTCTCACACCACTCCCTCACTCCACCCTTTCAGAAGACTGCATCAGAATTCATGGAAAAAATCAAGACCATAGGTTGAGAGTTCCTTTCTCATTTGATGTCCCCCTAGTATTATCTGTGACTCTATCTTTCTTCACTCCAATATCTGATGCAGAGGTAACATTTATTCCTTGCCAAGGTCAACCCCTCTACCTGGACCCTTGATCCCTTCCCTTCTCCTATTCTCAGGTGGATGACCCCCTCTTCCATCATTCCCATAATTCTGTCCAACCTTCAGCCTTTCCCTATCTACTTTTTCCTTCCTTGTGTCCTACAAACATGCTCAACTTCCTCATGCTTAAAAAAACCTCACTAGCACCTATCATCCTTTGCTATTTGTTATCCTTCCTTTCTCAGATATGGTTGTAAAAAATATGGGTATGAGATATGCTCCTTTCTAAAACACAATTTCATTAAAGTTTTAAAAATTACAATAGCAATAATTCACTGTCTGAAATACAAATGTATCATTTTAATCAATCAACAAGTATTTTTAAGTGCCTACTATGTGCCAAGCATAGGATATGCAAAAACAAAAACAAGACTAGTTCCTGCTCTCAAAGAGCTTGAAATATAGTTGGGGGACCCTGGATGTACATGTATAGATATATACAAAGTAAGTAAAAGATGATTATTAGAGGAAGGTATTTTGAGCTGATGAACATTAACAAATGCTTCATGTAATAGGTGCATTTAGATCTGAACCTTGAAGGAAACTTGGTATTTCTGAGGATAAAATTGAGGAGAGGCTGCATTTCAGGCACTGAGAAAGCCAGGGCAAAGGCATGGAGGCAGGAGATGCAGTGTTGTTCATAAGGAAGAGTGAAATGGCCAATATGACTGGACCACAATGTTTGTGGAGGGGAGTGATGTGTGGTTAGGGAATGTAGGTTGGGACCAGGTTATGGATGACTTTAAATACCAAATAGAGAAGTTTATATTTAAACTTGGGGCGTTTGAAGGGTGGTAGCTCCCTTGAAGGGTGGTAGCTCCCTTGACAGAAGGAGGGAAGTTCAAAGATGTATTTTTGAGGAAACATAAAGAATTTAGTTTTGGATGTATAAATTCGATACATCTGAGAAATATTGTTTGAAATGTCTTGTAGGCATTTGGCAATTTGGGATGGGAGCTCAGGAGAGTGGGTAAGACTGGAAATATAGAATTTGAGAATAACCTGCATAGAGATGAGCAACATTGAGATGATTAAGTAGATGAGGAGAGAAGGAAAGGGAGGGAGGGGTGAGAAGATGAGAGGGTAGAGAGCAAGGGAAAAAAGGATAGAAAGAGATGGGAAGGATCAGGTGGGGAAAGGGGAAGGAGAGAGAGTACAAAGAAAAGACAGAACTTTGGGGGACATCAACAATTAGAGAGTGTGGTGGAGAGGATGATCCATGAAGGATGTGGTTCATCTCATGGTGAATGGTCTGTGTTTTCAATTTGAAAATTTGTAATATAAATAACAATAGCCATTCACATTCATCTAATGTTTCATGATTTATAGTAAACTTAACCTGCATTATCTCACTGGTCTTCACAATAGTCATGTGAGCTTAATAATCATCTCCTTTTGGTAGATGAAAACACTGAAAGTCAGAGAGATTAAATGACTTGCTTAATATCACACAGGAAATCCCAGGTTTTTTGACTTCCAGGTCATTACTCTTTTCTATTACACTATGTTGTCACAGGTATAATTTTTCTCGCTACTGAGAAAAAGCCTACTTTCTTATTATATTTATAACTGTTTTAATATACTGGACCCAAAGATTCTCTTTTTAATGATTAATAACCAATTATTACTAGGTTAGTTATTAGTAGGTTTTTTTTTTCTCATTCAAAGCCCAGTCCTTGTTTAAGACAGGGCTGACAATGAGATATTCTCCTCAATCTTGGGTGGGACCCTACCCAATTGAGAGAGCTAATTTCTGATTAAATGATAAAGAGAATCTAATCTAGGTGAATTCTGGCTTATAGTTCAACAACATAGGTCTGGGTGGAGATGGATTCCTTTGCCTAGATATCTGGAGGGAGCTGAATCTAATCAATCCATGTCCTCAGCAGGAGGAGCTGAAGACTTTGCCTACCTCCACATTAATGTGTTCACCCCCCTCATTAATTTTAACCAGAGATGATTTCCACCCTCAGAGACAACCCCTTTTCCAAAGGTATTTAAACATTGAATGATCTCAATGAGTGGTCATTAGTTATCTAGAGAGAAACTGCTGACCATCAATTTATTTATTATTTTCTAGTCTACTTAATAAATTGATTATTAATTACCCCAAAACACTGTTTCTTGGGCTTTTCATCTGAGTCACTACAAATAGCAGTAACTTTAATTGCATCTGTCTTTTTTTTTGGAGGGTATTTGTGTAGAATGAAAAACAATCATTCGGTATCCTTTTTGGTAGGCCAACAACTAAATGAAATCTCTTAGAGTGTGGTCTTCCTGGTATTATTATAACTCTTACAATTTCATAAGCATTTTAAACTTTGTGGAAAGTGTTCTAATCATTGACAGCCTCCTGGGAGGGGTGGAAAAGCAACTAAACAGAGTTGCCCAGTTTCTTCTCCTAGAGGTGTCAGTGCATTATTTAAGTCATTTCATGTCTAATCTCTCTTTGGAGGCATAACTCAGACAAAAATAAGCAGATTTATAAAAACCACTCAAATTAAAAAAGATTCATTTTAAAAAAATCCTGAGATTTTCTTTTAACATTGGTCTCATAATTATAACTAGAAATTGTCAAATGTTGCCATTTCTACCTCCATAACATTTCTTGGAACTGACCTCTGCTCTCAACTCACACAATAACCACTTTATTTGGGATTACTGCAATGGCATCCTAACTGGTTTCTCAGTCTCAAGTCTTTTCACTATTGAAGTTCATCTTGCATATTGCTGCCAAATGAGTGTTCTGGAGTCAGCTTGACCTGTTTAGGGGAGAGCAGAATGCTAAATTTCCAGTGTGAGCATTTATTTACATTTCAGAAATTAAAAAAAAACACTGCAAACCAGGGCCTGAATTATTACTTTGTTGATTGTCCAGACTTAATAAAGTAATGAAGAAATTGTTAATAATGCAGATTAATTTTAAAAATGTTTCCAGCATACTTTTTTGTGGTGAGCCAGTTGCTAAATATTTATTAGCACACCCTTGCTTAAGTGAAGATCTGTTCCTGTCACTCTCCAGCTCATTAAATTCTAGTGTCTCCCTATTGCCTCCAGGAGAAAAAAGGTTTTTAAAGCCTTTCACAACTTGGCCTCAACCTATATTTCCACCATCATTGTACATTGCTCTACCTCTCACACTCTATAATCCACCTACACTGATGGAATGGCAAGCAAAGTGGGATTTTTTGCTGTTTTTTTTTCTTTTGGAATGCTTCTTTGCACTAAGGCAATCAAATGCCTTCAAATGAGTCTTGCCTTTGTTTCAATCAAGAGTCTTTGATCGATTCAAGAGTCTCTGATGACCTGCTTAAGTCACAAGAAAGCCCAAGTCACATGAATTTGAGTCACATGGTTGTAATGCCCTCTGACCCTGAAGAAGGTTAGCATTTTCCTTTGGGGGCTCACTCATTGGAAAACTCTTTCTGTGATTTGGCCAGATGAGACTCTGGGTAGAGTCCCCCTGCCCCAGCTTTGAAAACCCAGATATTGGTGCTTCTCTCTGGAAACTATATATGTATTGCTATGGACAGACGCTTAGAAGCCCTGTCTGCTGATTTTTGTTATTTGCTCTATTTATATAATTTCTGCTTGTAATTTCTGTTTGTGTTTTCTCTGAAGTTAAGGGTGCTGACTTTTCCCCCTGAACTAAGTGAATGATATATGTATGTTTAATTAAAATGAGATTGTAAAACCCTTAAAGTTGTAAATTGCTTAAAGCAGATCAAAGCCCTCCTGTGTGCTGGTGTTTTTGGTCTTACACTTCCACAGTAGGTACAAGCAGCATTGTTGTTACAATTTACCGTCATTCTGTTCCTCAAATATGACACTTTTATCTTTTTGCCTTTGAACCGGTCATTCCTCTTGCCTGGAATGTATTTCTTCACTTCTGCCTTGTAGAATTCCTCTCTACATATGTGTACATATATATATATACATATATATGTACACACACTTATATGTATACATATATATGCAACATGTATATATGAATATATATGCAACAAATATATAGATGTTATAGATGCAGCCAGTATATACAGATACACACACATATGTATATATACATATACACACACATACACATACTTGTTACATCTAATGCTTGGGTGTAAGCTCTTTCAGAATAGGATTGTTTCATTCTTTGTATTTTTACTCCCAGTGCCAGATATACAGTAAGTACTTAAATGTTTGTGGCTGATTAATGTTCTGTTTTTAAACACACAAATGTCTTATCTTATTTGAGCCTCCTGTAACATAGATGCTTTAGGGATTATTATCTCTATTTTACAGAAGAGGAAATTAAGGCTCAGAGAAGGTACATGCAGTAATATATGAGAAGCTAGAAACACACATACATCATTTAGAAATAAGAAAGACTATTAGAGTGATAAACCAATATAATGGGCTCCCCAGGGAGGGTGTGGAATCTCCATCCCTGAAGACCTTCAAGAAGAGAATAGACAACCCCATGTCCAGGATGTCAGAAATTTATTTGTCTGAATATAGGGAGCTTGACTAAATGGTATTCCAAGACTGCTCCTAATTTTTGTGGTCTGTGATTTTTAACAATGTCCACTGGTTTAAAAGAGCCTTGTATAAACCAGGGAGGTTCTATGTAACAAGGACAGAGGAAATCAATAGAATTCAGTTATACCATGAGGAACTTAGATTAAATATAGGGAAAAAGTACAGATGAAGACTCTGGGATTTGAATAGAAATTTGTGGCTTCCACCTGTATGACTGTGGGAAAAATGTAGCATGTTGTATAGCAGTAGGAGGACAGGCCTTCAAAACCAGGAGGATGCCATGGCATTGTCTGGTACTGTATTTTTAGCCTATGTGATAAGCTCAATTTAAGAATCTTTAGCAACTGCTCCAATAAAGCCCTTCGTGATGTGGACCTACAGACGTGTCTGTTTAGTCACCCTTTTTTAAAATTGTATTTTCTCTTCTATTATAAACTTTATTATCATCAAATGTGAGCATTACAATAGACAAAGAAAAAGACATATGGAACACTGTGAACTTTTGTTACATACCTTTTAAAAAACAAATGTATTAAATTTAACAACATCATTTTCTTTATGTCTCCTCTTCTCATATCCATTTCAAATGATGACGATGATGATAGCTGCCTTGTGTATAGAGTTTGATGTTTGCAAATCTTGAAAGCCTTTCTCATTTTTCCAGAAAACTTTCATAAAAGGAAAAGTGACAGTCTTTTGCACAGGTGAGTCCTTATTGTTAATCAGTTTGTGCCTAAGTCTATTTTATTTAGTGTATCTAGTAGGGGAAAGTGCCACAAGTGATAATAATAGAGATGGCAGTAGTTCAGGTTTGTAGGTTTTTTAAAATAATTATTTACAAAGGTATACTGATTATCTCCTTTGATCTGCCTAGAAATTCTGTAAATGCTTTTTATTAAGTATATATTACCTCTTTTACAGAAATGGTAACTGAGACTCAGAGAAGATGTAGTGTAGCATGGAATAAATAACCTCATTTCCTTTTTTTTCTTTAAGGATCTTAGGGCCCAATCTTCAAATCATTTAAAATGTAATTTCTACAGAAGTGATACAAATACTTTATTTCTTCTTTAGGAATGAGGAACTTAAAAAAAATCAAAATGATGATTAACCATTATTTAAAAATTATTAACTAGACCCAACAATATAAAATCTGTATTTTCTAATGTGCACAAACATAGTTAGGCTAACCTTTAAAGGTCCTTTGAAAACTGAAAATATTTTAATAGGTTATATAATGATAGGTCATATAATGATCTAGAAGGGATTTATAAGACCATTTAGTACTTCCCAACCCCATTTTACAGATGAGGAAACTGAAAATAAGAGAAGTCAAGTAGTCCAATTGAAATTACATAGCTGATGACTAGACTAGGATGAAGATCTGAATTTCCTGCTCCCAGTTAAGGAATTTTATGCAATACTGATTCATTAATTTAAAACTTATTTATGGATTACTTAACACATGCAAGGCAATATATTCAATGCTTCAAACTCCTTAGCTTTTCTCTTTCACCTAATAACCTTTGAACCAGAATCTCCTACACAGAGCATTCGTATTCTAACTCCAAGCCTTGGCTCATACAGATCCCCCCTACAACTATCCAAATCCTGATCATCCTTTAATTCAAGGTCCAGTTCAAGCTTCACCTCTTCTGTGTGTCCTTCATTCTAAACATCCCCTGCATGCACCAATCTCTTCCTCCTCTGAATGTTTTCATCAGCATTGTGTAGTAGAAGACATTTGAATTAAAAGAAATTTAAACCCCCAAAGACGTGGATTTGTTGTGTGAATTCAGAAAGTTCAATGGATGTCTATGAACTTCTATGTCTGTGAATTTCCTCATTTGTAAAATGGAAATAATTACCTCAAAAAGTTATTATGACAAATCAGAATAGGTAAAATATTTTGTAATCATAATTTGCTATGTAAATGTACTTTATTATAGCATTCATTTGGGTGCTTAATTGTCTTGTTTTCCCCTGTTGCATAACTTTTTCTATGAGTGTGTTGTCTCTGCAAATATATCAGATTATCACCTCTTAGAGAAGGGACATGTTCCTTGGTACTCCCCTTCCTCTTATGCCTCCATTGCACCTATAACAACATTATGCATATAGAATGTCCTCAAGATAGGCTTAATAAAAAATGTGGGAGAATAAAAGATGATATAAAATATGCGTTCCAAGGTGGCATTCTTGAAAGGACATCGTATGATCTAGAATAAAAAAAGAAGTGTTAAAGTACTTATTGAACTGACTTGAACTGAATCTAGCTCATTATTCTTTTGACTTCTTTTCAAGGCCAATCTTTAGTTTATTGGAATGAAGAACCAGTCGATGGAAATAGAATTTATACTGGTAGGAATCTCCAGTCTGCCAGAGCTACGCCTGTTTCTGTTAGTGTCCTTCCTATGCATCTATGTAACTGCTCTAGTGGGAAACTCTCTCATCTTCTTCACCATCTATGCCAGTCAACAGCTTCACACACCCATGTACTTCCTTTTGGGCAACTTGTCTGTCATTGACCTCTTGTGTACATCTACGATTGTTCCCAAGATGTTAGCCAACCTTTTTTCTCAGAGGGCTGTCATTTCATTTGCAGGCTGCATGGCCCAGATGTATATGTTCACATGGGCCTTAGTCTCAGAGGCTCTTCTTTTGGCCCTCATGGCATTTGACCGCTATGCTGCCATTTGCCACCCCCTCCATTACCCAATGGTCATGAGTAGTCGTGTCTGCCTTGGGATGGCAGGAAGCATCTGGGCCATTGGTATAAGCAACTCAGCAGTCCATACTAGCTTGGCAGTCCCCTTGTCCTTCTGCAAATCCCTCATTATTGACCATTTCTTCTGTGAGCTGCCACCCATACTGAAGCTGTCATGCTCTGATACCCATCTCAATGAAGCTCTAGCTTTCTGTGCAGATGTGATATTTGGGGTGGGGAGTTGTTCCCTTATCCTGGTTTCTTATGGATGTATTATTGGGACAATTCTGAGGATTCGCTCCTCTGAAGGCAAGAAGAAAGCCTTTTCCACCTGTTCTTCTCACCTTACTGTGGTCTCCCTCTATTATTCCACTGTAATTTATACCTACATCCGCCCAACCTCCAACCTCTCTTTGGGAAGGGACAAAATCATCACTGCCCTCTACTCTGTCATTATCCCTGTGTTCAACCCAATTATTTATTCCTTCAGGAATAGAGAAGTGAAAGGAGCCCTGCAGAAGCTGTTGGGATGGACTTCCTGCCTTTCCCCAGGCAGAACTTCATCATTTAGTCTAAAAAATCCTCCATCTTAGCTCTGACTCAGAGCTTTAGCAGAGGCTAAATGGCCACTTTTCAAGGATATGATAGAAGGCATTCATGTTTCAGGTAGGAGTTGGACTAGCTATTGTCTGGGTTTTTTTAAGTTCTAAGATTCTATAACTTTTGAAGTAGGTGCCAGTCAGGTCAAAGAAATGCATGTTTAATGGTGGGATTTCAGGGAGTATTTCAGAAAGTTTAACAGAAATATCTGGGGGAGGACAAGAAACATTCCTAAACTCATTAAATGGCATCACAAAGGCAACCACTTTTCTGCCATACCCTCTTGACTCATAAAGTAATGAATATGTCTAATTTTACAATTATACCAGTTAGGAATACTGTTTTGACATGCTTGTCTTATCAATGAGGGGCATTTCATATATATATGCATATATATGTACATAAACATATACACATGTACATACATACACATATATACACATACACACACATATATATATATACACACACACAGATATATATATATATATATATATTATATATATGTAAAATTTGCTTAGATGGGGAAACAATACTACTAATTATGCATTTTCTTTTGGTAATCTGTACAACATATCTTAGAATCCAAAGAGTATTTCAGGTAAGCTACAACACATGTTGGGGACAGGAACATTCTTTTGACTCCCATCCCCTGATTAGGGAGTGTTCATTGAACATTTGAACAGTGAACATTGAACATTCAATTGAACATTGATATTTGGGATGGAGGATGGCATATTTAGTCTATTATTTTACATGATGGTATCTCCAGCATCTGGTACCTGCATGATATCATGTATCTAGTACCTGTATCATGTTATATAGCTTATCCGGGGTCCTATTATTTAGTAGTAGTAAAGCTTGTTGATTTAAATATGTATCCATTTGGTTGGCCAGAACAAAGAGGATAGGATCTGACCTCTTCTCATGTCCTTGAGAGCATAACATGTGTTAATTATTGACATAACATGGAGCCTGAGAAGAAGAATCCTTTGGGAACGGACCAAATATCAACGAGACATATGGTCTGGATTAGGCAATGCTACTCTTATGGACACTTTTTCTATTGAGAAAGAATAGAGTTGAATAGCAAAGCAGAGTTGATCACTCAACTTTCAGTGTAATCCCAAATGATGCAGAGTTCTCCCAGTTAGACAAGCCTGCTGAGTACATCAGAGTGAAGAATCTTGGAGCCTAGGGGGTGACTGTATGTGTGATGGGGCTTGAATAACGCTATATCTCCATGCCCATGCTCTATTAAATGATTAAAGTCTTCTTGTCAGTTAGCTTATTTTTTCCTATTTCCTCTTCTCCCACCACGAAGTCCCAACTTTTGCACAAATGCAGAACAAATTGGTTATCTAGACTAAGAAGTACAGCATTCCAAACCCTTGGTCATTCTCAGTCATGCTGTCAGGCATGGAGAGAGGGGAACGAAGGGAAGAGAGGTTGGCAGTAGTTGTTCATATGCATGCTTCTCTTAAATGGCCCAGCTAAGCCTATTGGCAAAGGGACAATGTCAGGGACGTTGTAGAGGAATAAGACTAATGCTGTAGTCCAGGCATTCTGTGTGACAGACCATGGATAGAGACTGATGGCCAGAGGAAAGGGGATGTATTAACTTTTCCCCCTGTCATTCTAGCAGTGGTCAGCAACACTTCTCAAGTATCATCTATCAAAGTCTTGCCTTGTTGGAGTTAGGTGTTGGAGAAGGAAAGGAAGGCATAGCAGGGGTAGTTGTTTCTCACCACAATATGCCCATGCATATTGTAACAGTAATTATGATGATGATGATAAGAACAATAACCACTGTTTATGGGGCAATTAGGGTTTGCAAAGCACTCCATACACATTATCTCATTTGATCTTCACATCAGCATTTTGAGATAGGTATTATTATCTCCATTTGAAAGATAGGAGCAGCTAGGTGGTACAGTGGCTAGAGTGCTGGGACTGGAGTCAGAAAGACTCATCTCACTGAGTTTAAATCTGTTCTCAGGTACTTACTAGTTGTGTGACCTTGGGTAAGTCACTCAACCTTGTTTGTCTCAGTTTCCTTATCTGTAAAGTGAGATGGAGAAGGAAATATCAAAATGCTCTAGTACCATTGTCATGAAAACTGCAGATTGGGTCAAGAAAAATCAGACATGACTGAAATGATTGAATAGCAACCATTTGACCAATAAGGAACATGACTGAATGAAATTCATTTACTTGAATACAAGCATCTGAGGCAGGATCTGAATTTGTGTCTTCCTAACTCCTTTCTAGCACTCAATGCACTACACCCCCCGCCTCCTTTTTCAGAATCTTCACTCCATTTTTAGCAGAACATCCTATGTGCCATGCAATGACTTGCATTCACCTATTTTAGTTTTATGAATTATCTCAGTTTACCTTATTCATCACCTACTTCATTGTCTTTAGAATGATTCTAAAACAGAAGATTGATTTGGTAAACTCAATCATATAGTTTCTCTCATTTGGTACAGACCTGTGATTGGTGCAACACTTTGCCTGTGACAAACTTTTAGAGAACTTCCCGGGGCACAGAGAGGTTAAGTGACTTGCTAAGGGTCACACAGCTAGTCTGTGTCAGAGATAGGACATGAACTCAGGTCTCCCTGGTTTCAAGGCCAATTTTCTATTATGCCATGCTACCATTAGTTACTTTAATTAATGGATGAGAAATCAATCAATCAAATGGGCAGTTTAACTTAGCCAGTAGATTAGCCTAACAGAACTCTGTTCTAGGTGAGCAGAGAATGATCTTTCAAAAATGCGGAGTTAAGGGAACACCTTTTTGACTAGAGATAACAAGAATTCATGATAGGTTTAGGAAAGTTATATGACTAGTAATTTTCCATATTTGTATGATGTCTTGTAGTTACAAAGGATATTCACATATATTAATTCATTTGACCTACACAATAACTCAATGAAGTTGCTAGGAAAAGATATTAATCCCCATTTTATAAGAGAGGATATGGAAACTCAGTAAATTCCAGTGACTTTACATCATCTTAAAGCTAGTAACTGACAATGATAGGACTAAAATCTAACTAGTCCTTACTCTAAGACCTTCCATTAGGCTGGCTCCTTCTATTGTTAGACAGTAGTAAGGTATTGTAGCCAGTAACTGTTCTAAACTAAAAACCACAAGCATTAGAAGTAAATGCAGGTGATTTCATAGATGTTCTAAGCTGTCCTCCTTCCTTGTTGCAGATATTTACTGCACTTGACAATGTTTAAGTCTTGCACAGTTGAACACAACCAAAATCTAACTAATATATGTATATATTTTAAGTGCCCAGTAATGTTAATAGCCTTCCACTAGATGTTCAACTGGGTGATTTGCACGTGTACTTATGAGCAGAAATACTGGATAAATACTGTGCTGTTTATGGCTCTCAGAGAATCAGTACTCTCTTATCATTCAGTTCCATTTCTCTTGCCAAGGTAGCATTACCTTGGTGTCAAGAGATGAGTGAATTTGTGGACCCAACCAATTGGAATTTAGCTCTGATCCCCAATCCATTGATTGGAAATCTCATTTTTTAAACTTGTTGCATTTTCATGAAGCACTGGCCTAGTTGAATTGGGTCTTCCTAGATGCAAACATACATTCTTTCATGCTTTAACATCCACTTTTAGCAAAATATTGCTAAGCAAATAAATGGCGTATAGGAAGTAGAGAACAATTCATAATAAATGTATAAAATACTTGCCAAGTGACCATGCATTTGCTTATCTCCTAACCTTTGAAAACCCCTCATACATAGGGTTGATATAAACCCATCAATATTTTAGATCCTATTTCTACAGTTCCAGAAAGTGTAAGGGTTGATTCTTCCCATGAACTGGTAAACTTGAATAATAATATAGTTCCCCTGGGAGTTTTCTTCATACTTCTTATATAATAGCTCATCAAATTCTGAGGCCAAAACTTTAGCGGAATTATGGATGTGCGATGCATGGTAAAATAATTCACTTGGGGTCTGGATAGATTCAGAAGGCAGAAACTTTCCTCAATCCTGGGTTGTTCTGTCCATAGAGGAAAATATTTTCTGCTCACAGGTAGCTCATTAGTAATGGAACAGGGAAGATGGACCATATGGCCAGTCTTAGCATATAATTGGGAGTTTTTTAAGTGAAAGAAACAGAATCAGATTTTTTTAAGGACTCCACACAATTTTGCATCTGTGTGGAGTATGAATTGGAGAAGAAGTTATTAGATGCAGGAAGACCAGGTAGCAGGATATTTGAGTACTGCAGGTGAGAGGTGACAGGGCATTGAACTATGGTAGTGACTTGTGTGATGGGAGAGATGGGAAAGGTCTTGAAGCAGAATCAACAAATCAGTGTTATCTATTGACACAGAGGTTCTTTGTCTAGGCATGTATTCCATGGAAGCAAAAGATAGAAAGACCATATATACACAACAATATTTATAGCAGCCCTTTCTGTGGTAGCAAGGAATTCTAAAGCATGTATGTGTTCAATTGTGGAATGGTTAAAATTTTTTTGTAAATGAGTATAATGGCCTATTACTACACCATAAGAAATTATGACCATGAAGCATGAGAAGATATGTTAGGATGTGATACAGAGTGAAGAAAACAGAACCAGGAAAACCATGTACAATTACGGAAGTGTAAATTGAAACAATAAACAAAATTGAACCAAGTACTATGTAATTATAATGACTACTCTTTGTCTTCATAGAAGACCTGTAAAACAAATGGCTGGCTTCCATTTTTTCCCAGAGTTTTGCAAGCATTATAGAATGTTGCTTATATTAGTACGTATTATAATATTACATACATTACATTATATTATTACATATTACATTATTACATACATTGTCCTTGATGATATGTTGGTTCTCCTGAATTTCTTTTTCTTCTTAAAATCTTTGCTACTCATGATTGCTCACTGGGCAACTGAGGGTGTTAGTACATATTCAGACACTATGGTAAACATATCAAAGTACGTAGAGAAAGGACATCCTTTACCACTTGCCTGAAGGATCCAGGAAATGAAAGAGAGAAATAGGTAGTCCTTGCCAATTTCCTGTGAATCACTGAGAAAAGAAAGAAAGTGTGTGATGTCTGGGGTACCCAGTAGAATATGAATTCTAGAAACAGAAGAAATGTATAAACATCTCATCCAGAGGGACTAAAGTAGTTGAATATTTCATGAACTCATGTCCCCAAATATTCCAGAGATGATATAGGACAAATCTTCATGTGCTTTCAGGATAGAATCTGACTTTGTTGGGGTCCAGAGGAAGGCATCTCTGTCCAATGCATACAGAATTCCTAGAAATAATTTATCTCTGGGTTTTCCAGAATTTTTAGTCTATGGTGTAGTAATAGTAATACATCTATGTAAAGATTTAGCGGGTAAGGGATATAGGATATTGTCTAATTGGAGTCACAGTGATGTTGCTGGATCTCTTTCACAGTTGTTAGAGCAATATGACAGGAGCAGGCAGGAGAGGAAGGGTGTGTATGTGTGGGAGGGGGAGATGGAGAGGGAAAGAAGAGGAGGAGGGATAGAAAGATAGACATCTTTATTTCAGAATGATACTTTGGAGCCATAAATGACTTTGCAGTCTACCAAAGGCAATCTCATGAGCTCTCTTCCTCCTGTTCAATTCTTAGCTCAATTCATTGTCCATTTATTGTAAGTATAGAGAGCTTTATTCAAATTTGGCCTCTGCGATCTCCCTCTCTCTCTCTCTCTCTCTCTCTCTCTCGGGTTTATGGGAGCCTGTCTGCTTCCTTATTATATCAGGATATGTAGATTATTCTTTTTTTAAATTTTTTGTATTTTGATTTTATTTAATCTTTTTTATTAGCACATCATTATGACTCAATATTTTTTTCTTTTCCAGTATTGATTTCCACAAGATTTTGAGTTATAAATTTTCTCCCCGTTTCTATCCTCCCCCACTCCAAATGGCGTGCATTCTGATAGCCCCATTCCCCAGTCAGCCCCCACTTCTGTCACCCCACTCCCCACCCCAATCCACTTTCCTCTTACTTTCTTGTAGGGCAAGATAGATTTCTATGCTCCATTGCCTGTATATCTTATTTTCTCAGTTGCATGAAAACAACTTTTTTTTTAACATCTGCTTTTAAAACTTTGAGTTCCAAATTCTCTCCCCTCTTCCCTTCCCACCCACCCTTTCTAAGAAGGCAAGCAATTCAATATAGGCCACACATGTATCATTTTGTAAAACACTTCCACTATACTCATGTTGTGAAAGACTAACTATATTTCCTTCCATCCTATCCTGTCCCCCTTTACTCAGTTTTCTCCCCTTACACTGTCCCCTTTCAAAGTGTTTGCTTTTGATTAGCTCCTCCCCCTATCTGCCCTCCCTTCTATCATCCCCCCTTTTTTATCCCCTTCCCCCTACTTTTCTATGGGGTAAGATACCCAATTAGTGTGTATGTTATTCCCTCCTCAAGTCAAATCTGATGAGAGCAAGATTCACTCATTCCCCCTCACCTGCCCCCTCTTCCCTTCCAAAAGAACTGCTTTTTCTTGCCACTTTTATGTGAGATAATTTACCCCATTCTATCTCTCCCTTTCTCCCTCTCTCAATATATTCCTCTCTCATCCCTTAATTTGATTTTGTTTTTTAGGTATCAACCCTTCATATTCAACTCACCCTGTGCCCTCCATCTATATAGATGTATATTCCCTTCAACTACCCTAATACTGAGAACGGTCTCATGAATTATACACATCATGTTTCCATGTAGGAATGTAAACTAAACAGTTCAACTTTAGTAAGGCCCTTGTGATTTTTCTTTTTTTTTTACCTTTTCATACTTTTCTTGATTCTTGTGTTTGAAAGTCAAATTTTCTATTCAGCTTTTGTCTTTTCACTTGGAAATCTTAAAAGTCTTCTATCTTTTTTGAAAATCCATATTTTGCCTTGGAGCTGTGTAGGTGATTCCTGGTTTTAATCCAAACTCCTTTCACCTCCAGACTATTATATTCTAAGCCCTTAATCTCTTAATGTAGAAGCTGCTAGATCTTGTGTTATCCTGATTATGTTTCCACAATTCTCAAATTGTTTCTTTCTGGCTGCTTGCAGTATTTTCTCTTTGATATGGGAAGTCTGGAATTTGGTGACAATATTCCTAGGCATTTTCTTTTTGGGCTCTCTTTCAAGAGGTGATCAGTGGATTCTTTCAATTTCTATTTTACCCTCTAGCTCTAGAATATCAGGGCAGTTTTATTTGATAATTTTTTAAAAAAATTTTTTGGAGAGGGGAAGTCAGGGCAATTGGGTTTAAGTGACTTGCCCAACATCACACAGTTAGTAAGTGTGTCAAGTGTCTGAGGCTGGATTTGAACTCAGGTCCTCCTGACTTCAGGGCCAGTGTTCTACTCACAGTGCCACCTAGCTGCTCTACCTTGTTAATTTCTTGAAAGATGATATCTAAACATTCTTTTTGATCATGGCTTTCAGGTACTCCAATAATTTTTAAATTATCTCTCCTGGATCTGTTCTCCAGGTCAGTGGTCTTTCCAATGAGATATTTCACATTTTCTTCCATTTTTTCATTCCTTTGGCTCTGTTTTATAATTGACTTCCACTTGCTCCAATCTAATTTTTAAGGTAGTGTTTTCTTCAGTGGTCTTTTGAACCCCCTTTTCCATTTGACTAATTCTGTCTTTCAAGGCATTCTTCTCCCTATTGGCTTTGTGGAACTCTTTTGCCATTTGAGTTAGTCTATTTTTTAAGGTGTTGTTTTCTTCAGTATTTTTTGAATCTCCTTTAGCAAGTCATTGACTTGTTTTTCATGATTTTCTTGCATCACTCTCATTTCTCTTCCCAATTTTTCCTCTACCTCTCTAACTTGCTTTTCCAAATCCTTTTTGAGCTTTTCAATGGCCTGAGACCAATTCATATTTTTCTTGGAGGCTTTTGATGTAGGCTGACTTTTTCTGGCTATATGTTTTGATCTTCTTTGTCACCAAAGAAAGATTCCAAAATCTAAGTCTGTATCTGAGCCCATTTTCGTTGCCTCTTCATGTTCCCAGCCAACTACTTGACCCTTAAGTTTTTTTGACAGAGTATGACTGCTTGTAGAGTGGAGAATACTTTGTCCCAAGCTTTAGGGTCTGCGCTGCTGTTTTCAGAGCTACTTCTACACATCAAGCCCTGCCACACCAGTGCTCGTCCTCACCCAAGAACCACCAACCAGGATTGTGACCCAGATCCAAGGAGGCTCTGCACTCCCACTCTGATCTGCCACTTAATTCCTCCCACGGGGTGAGGCTGGGGCCAGAAGCAACCATAGCAGGAGCTCTGGAAGCAGCCGCAGAGCAGCACCACCTGTGCACCGGGGACTGGAGTGGACTGTGCACTCCTCTCACTCCATTCCAGCAGTTTTCCAATGACCTGGTCTGTTGTCTTTGGCATTTGAGCATTTAGAAGTCTTGTAATTGTTTTAGCTCAATGATTCAGGGCCCTATGTCCTGTTCCATGAACTCCTGCTCTGGTTGATCCTGGTGCAGTCCATGCTGGGCTGTGCTCTGCTCCCAGCTCCATGTGATAGACCCTTCCCAGCAACCATTCAGGCTGTCTTGGAGACCTGCTTCCCTCTGCTATTTCGTGGGTTCTGCAGCTCTAGAATTTGTTCAGAGCCATTTTTTACAGGTGTTTGGAGGGACCTGGGGGAGAGCTTAAGCAAGTCCCTGCTTTCTAGCTGCCATCTTGGCTCCAACCCCCCTTGATTAACTTCTTAAAGAAGTGGATTATTCTTATAAAAATATAACCCATGAGTTAGAGCTGGTGATCAGGGATGGTGGAGCTATCATTCACTCCAGAGTTTAGGGCTTAAGGAACTTGCTATCCCTGCCTTTTCATGGGAACGAGTATGGACTTCTAGACTGTGAATTTCCTTTTCAAGTGACTCACTCCCCAACCCTTCATGGAGGCATGGCTTTCTTTTCAAGCTCAGGATGGCTGTGTCACTGCGCTTCTAGGGAAATAGAAAATGACTATTGATTACTTCAACCCCTCCTGGAGATTTCTCTGTCTTGTTTCTCAGGAGACTGAGTATTGTTTTGTCTTTCCCCCAAATAAACTCTCACCTCTATTAAACATATGGCTCTCAAATTCCCAGATATTTTACACTGGTTTATGCAGTTCAGACTTGTAAACTTTCCAAAATATAGATTTCTTGCCCTTCCTGTTTCCTCCTTCTCTTTGCAACTGCAATGTTAGTGTTCATGTAAGCATACACATAGCAAAACACAACAAGGAGAAGAAAGAAAAAAATCCCTTTTAACACATAAGCATAGTCAATCTAAATGAATCCAAACTATGACCCTGTCAAAAGTATTAGTAAGCTAACTTCCATCTCCCATCCATCATAACTTTGTCACTATATACTTCATCTGAGTATAGTAATAATATACTTCATATGAGGTCTTCTGGAGCCTTTATTATTGCATTAATCAGAATTCTTATATATTTTAATGCTTTTTTGTCAGCATTGTTGTCCTTGTGAGAATTATTCTGTTTCTGCTTACTTCGTTGCATCAATTCATCCTACCCTGAAGAGAGGAAATTTTTGGTTCAGTGTTAATGAAATCTTCCTAACAATTAGAGCTATCTCAATGTGGAATGAACTGATTTGGTATATGACATATTTCACAGCACTGTAGGTCCTTGAGTGAAAGCTGGAAGTCCACTTGTCATGGTTGTTTTAGATAGAATTCTGGTTCGGGTACAAACTGGGTTAAATGAAGTCTGATATCCATGAGTACCAATGGAATTCTGATTCTATTTTAAATGTTGACATATAATCATAATCATGTACCTTATAGAAACCAAAATATTGTTCTTGTCATATACTTTATGAAGGTCCATACGTTAATGGTTTACTTTTGAGGGAGTGCTGTATATTGGACAGAGAGCTTGTCTTGAAATCAGGAAGTCATGTATTCAAGTCTTGTTTCTGACACATACTAGTTGTGTGTCCCTAGGCCAGTTACTGAAACTCTCACTTCCCCTGTTAACTCTCCAAGAATACGTTTGTAGAGTTTCCTCAATGGAGGTACCTAATACCAATAAAGTGATAGATTTGGACCAAAGAAAAAAATACACCCAAACTTTTGACTTAACGGTTATTTGCATAATATAATCTAATGGGGAAGTAATTTGACTTTGAAACAAAAAACTTCACTTTAGTCAAGACCGATATTTATTGGCTGTGTGAAGCCGAAAAAGAGCACTGATCCTTTTAGGGATTCAGTTTCCTTAACTATAAAATGATGGTAATTCTACCTTTATTCACCATTCCTTATGGTTATTGTAGGGGAATCAGATGTTACACTGTGAAAACACATTAGAAATTATAAAGGACTATAGAAATGTAAAGTAGTTATCATCTGAGTCACTTGTGTGAGTCTATATACATTAAAAATAATTTATTGGCATGATCCTGGTGCGCTCTCTCTCTCTCTCTCTTCCTCTCCCTCTCCCTCCCTCTCCCTCCCTCTCTCCCTCCTTCCCTTTCTCCTTTCCTCTCCCTCTCCTTTTTCCCTCCTTTATCTCTCCATCTTTTCTCTGTCTCCTCTCTATTGCCTCTCCTCCCCTCCCTGCTACATACAGTCATGGAAAATACTTTGGTATTAATCTCTTTGAAAACTATTTCCAGGCTATGAGCTTCCTGAGAGCAATCTTCATATCCCTATTCCTCAGGATGTAGACGACAGGGTTCAGAGTTGGGGGCAACATTGTATAGAACATGGATGAAAACAGGTCTAGAATTGAGTCAGATTTCTGGGATGGATTTAGATAAGCAATGATACTGGTTGTGAGAAAAATCATGAAAACAATGAAGTAGGGCAAGAAGCAGAGAAGGCTTTTGACCTACCCTCTGCGGTGGTAATCTTTAGAATAGTTGAGAACATGTGACCATAAAAAATAATTATGGAGATAGACCAGAGAATCTCTAAACCAACTCCAATAGCCAAAGTCACATCAACTGTAAGGTGTTTGTTTATCAGAACAGTAGATGCTGAGTAAGGAAAGGACATCACAGAAACACTGGTGGATCTCCTTGAAGCCACAGAATGGCAAAGTGAAAATACTAACTGAGAATAGGACTCCAAATAAATCTGCATTGAACCAGGAAACAGCTGCCATCTTCACATAAGCCCATCTGGTCATGATAACTTCACAGTATAGGGGCTGGCATATGTTCACAGAGGGATTACAGGACATCACTATGAGGAGAAAAAGCTCAGATGCTACAATAACATCATCAAAAAAAGTGTGACACACAACCCAAGAAAGAGACTACCATTGGTATGGTTTGGAGAGTTTGTAACAAATGTGGGGACAGTGACAGAAATAAATCTAAAAAGGACAGGTTCTTCAGGAAGAAGTATGTGGAGGTATGGCGATGCCCATTTAGAGAGATGAGGGTGAAGATGAGTATGCTACCCATCAGTGCCACCAGGTATATCAGTAAGAACAATCACATTTGACTATGTGATCTTGGGCAAGTCACTTAATCCTGTTTGCCTCAGTTTCCTTACTTGTAAAATGAGCTGGAGAAGGAATTGGCAAACTCTTCCTGTGTCTTTGCCAAGCCCCAAATGGGGTCACAAAGAGATAGACATGACATAAATGACTAAACAACAACTAACAAAATACAGTATCCTACTGGCATTACTCTATTTACATATGCATTTCATTTTCAAAAATACTTGTTTTGGTTAAGATGCTATGCTTTGTTAAAAATAACCAATAATGAAATGGTGAGTATGTCCTGTAGGAGTTTAAATTTCCAAATACTAAACTCCTTCCAATTGTTAACACCTCTACTCAAAGATTAGAAATTCATTTAAATAATTTCTTAGCTAAAACTGTCAAGAAGATAATTGGTGAATTAGTTACATGTTCTTCTCTTAGGGGTAGCCTTTGCTTTAGCTCCAAAAATTTAGTTGTGAAGCTTTAGTGTGGCCTCATGTTTAGTTTTCCAACGTACTGAGGCATATTGCTAAGTCTATATCATTTCTATAATTCTGAGATACAAAATAGAAAGCTGTTGGAAAGATGTGCATGTGTGCACATTACATCCTAATAAACGAGTTGTCTAAACTTCATCAGTGCATTTTAGAGTATTCATTGTGTATATTATTTGGAATCCTCTATCCCTGTTTGTGGTTCATTTTGATGCTGAGATAAATTTAAATTTTACTTTGTTTTAGGCAATTATAATTCAATTTAAGCATACAATATACAAAGAGAGGTTTTAAGATGCTTTGCAACATAATAAAATTTGAGTCTGATTTATGTTCCTAAATATCTCAAACATGCAAAACCTCTAGGAGAATATTATTTTAAAATTAGCTCCAATTTCTCTCAAGCTCCAAACATCAATGCTGAATTTACAGTTTTATTTATAGAAAACAAAATGGCAGAATTGATGAGCTCTACATAAAGCCTTATCAGTGATAATGATATTTACAGTTTTTAGGCAGCACTGTAGAAAAACAGGACAGCTTCAATTTTACTACAAGGAAAAGAAACAAAAATATAAAGACAAATGGTGGCAGAGTTGAAGAGTACAAGAAGAGTAATCACTCTTCATATAAAACCCATTGAAATGCTGGGCTGGCCAACTAGTTTCTCAAACTGATTATCCAGATAATTAACATATGGCTGGTTCATTTTGCCAGAAATTTGTTTGGCAGGATCATAGACTACCATTTTAGAGAGCAAAGCTATGCTATTTTCACCCAAGTTTTTGATATGTCATGTCTGGCTTCCAGGTTTCCATTGGGTGAATGTATTCTTATATTCCTGCATTGATTTGACTTCTGGCCACACTTAATTCGAAGTTCACAAAGCCCTGAAGATTCAGAGGAACTGATCAGTTTCAGAATCACCGTGGAAAATTATCTTGTTGGTCACTAATTCAATAAATATTGTTTTTGTTTTCAGTCATTTCAATCATGTCTGACTTATGATGCCATTTGAGGTTTTCTTAGCAAAGATAATGGAGTTGTTTGTCATTTGCTTCCCATGCTCATTTTACAGATGAGGAAACAGAGTTAAGTGACTTGCCCACGGTCACATAGCTAGTAAATATCTGAGGACAGATTTGAACTCAGGAAGATGAGTCTTCCTGACTTCAGGTCTGGTGCTTTATCTGCTGTACCACCTAGCTGCCTATGTTCCCAATGTCTACTGGATTAGAATATGTAGTAGCCCCTATCAATACCTCCAGAGATCTGTATCAGGATGTTACCATCTGTATCAAGAGGGCAGAGTTTATAATCTCAAAGAGGATCATAAACATGTCTGAAAGGTTCGGAACCGCCGGATATAAGAAACTCTCAAAGTAGAAGGCAGAAGAATCAAAACATTTATTTAGGCTCCACAGTAACCAACCCATGAACCAGAAGCCCCATTTTGATATGTTGATCAAAATCTTCCAGGCCCAATAAGTACGCCTTGCAAGAGTAACCAGGAGGCTACAGAGAAGCATGATTGCGTAAAGCAAAATCATGCTTCCCCCTCGATGGTAATAAGATTACCCACTGGCCTGAAGTCTTTGTTCAGCTTCCTCCCGTAGATCAGCTCTGCTACTGGCAGCTCCTGCCTCAGCTGTGTCTGTGTCTGTAACTGAAGCTGCAACTGAAACTGACGATGTAACGGTCGCTGTAACTGACGATATAACTGTCGCTGGCTCCAACCGGAAAAGGAAAAGAGAGATCTTCAAGCTGTCCTCTCCCCTCTTATAGGGTCTCTGACATCATCAAGCTCCGCCCGAATGACCAGGGCCGATTGGTTCCTGAGTTGGCTCCTCCCCCTAGGGTAGACCAGGTTCTGGAGCTAACACCTCCCCTCAGCCAGCCCCATGACTCCTCACACAGGAAGCTGTCTGCTTCCCGGCATGCTCCCCGGGCCTCCTGCCCCGGAAGAGCAAGCCACAGTGTCCAGAGGCTCAATGAGGCAAGCTGAGCCATTCAAAGAAAACAAAAGCCATTATGGCTACACTCCACCCCTTGTTATAGGATACATAATCTAATCAGCCATGTATCCTAGAACATACATTGTGATCCAATTACAAAGGAAACTAAAACATATCATTCATAATAAAGCAAAACATATCATTCAGTAACATTCCCAAACATTGGTTAACGATTCAAATGCGATCCACCCCTAGATCCCAGCAAAATAATCTCTTCAATCAATCATCCCCAAAATAATTATTAATAATTCAAATGTCCACCCCTAAATCCTTGTATCCATTACATAGGATCAATAATATCATAACAATAAAACAACACAGCAAGGATAACACAAAATAAGTAAACAGAACACTATCATCATTTCCACCCCCCTTGAACGATTGGGGCTCAAAATCTTGGGGTGAGGGGTGAAGGTCTCATTTTCCATAGCTTCTTCATGCTGAAATTGGATGTAGAGATGGCCCTGCCCCCAAAAAGTCCCATTCCAGAGGTCATTTCTTTAACGAGCTGGCAGGAATTCCAAGAATGCTACATGCTTAGGCAGTCACCGGAAAGTGCAGGGTGCTTAAGCCTGAAGGAAACAAAACTAGCAACAGGGTTAGCCAAAACAAAGGACAAAAAGAATAGTCTGTGAATCTATTATTATAACCTATTCACGGTAAAATATATGGTTCAGGGGTACGATTTGGTAATTATTTTCCCCTGAATAAACAACTGTTACAGTGTTGTCCTTCCCATGGGCTATAACTTCTGCAGCCTTTGGAATATCATCTGGCTTCCGTTTTACCCATACCTTAGCTCCTGACTTTATTCTATCAATGGAGCAAGACCCTTTTGCCCCTCTAGTAGTTATTTTGGGAGGAGGGTCAGTTTTCACAAAGGGTATTTTTTCACAGGGGATAATAATGACTTGAACCATCCTATCATTTCTACAAAATTGTACAGGTTTTTTACCCATATTCTGGAGTGTCACAACAATTTCTTTTTGATAATTAGAATCTATCACTCCAGCCAATACATGTATTCCTTGAGCCGCTAATCCTGGTTTAGGTAATATCCATCCAAGATGATTCTTGGGGATTCTCATACATACTCCAGTAGGGGTTTTTCTTATCTCTTTCCTATTTAACCTAAAATTCTCTATACAATGTAAATCATATCCTGCTGAACCAGGTGTTCCTGGACTTGGTAGTGGGACATCTTCCCTCACAGTCCAAAATTCAATGTTTTGGATCTCACATGTTTGCTGTTCTCTGATCTGCAGATTTGGGGTCATCATTCTGGCTAGAGGTGTACTCCCCCCTAAGGGCCTATTATTCAAATTACGTAAGGCAATAGACAAATTATCCTTCCAATGTCGATATGAATTATTTGAGCTTAATTTTCTCAGCTGTTCTTTCAACAATCCATTCATTCTTTCAATTAGCCCAGATGCTTGTGGGTAATATGGAATATGATATATCCATTCTATATTATTCAACACACAATATCTTTTCACTTCTTTGCCCTTGAAATGTGACCCATTGTCACTTTGAATCTGCATTGGGGTTCCATAATATAAACTTACAATATCTAGAGTTTTACAGGTGTTTTTCTGAGTTGCGTCTTTATAAGGACAAGCCACTAGTACACCTGAATAGGTGTCAACACACGTACATACATATTTACATCCTTTATCCTGGGGTAGTGGGCCAATATAATCTATCTGCCAAATTTGGGCTGGAACTTTTCCCCTTGCTATTTCTCCAGTAACTATCCTAGGAAGAGTTCGTTCTTTTTCTAATTGGCATATACAACACTCCTCTGTTATTTGTTTTAACAACGCATGAGAAATACTGATACCTCGATCCTGTGCCCATCGATGGGTGGCCTGGACCCCTAAATGGCCAGCAGTCTGGTGGACCCATCTTGCTAAGGCTGGGTCATCAGTTGGAGTCGGAGTAGGGACAATACATTCAGTAGCAATCTTTGCTAGTCGATCCGCATGTGCATTGTACTCACGTTCTGGTGTGGTCAGGGTTGCATGAGCATCAACATGAAAAACTGACAGATCTGTAACCAAAGACATGTCCCATATATTTTCCCATAACTCTTTACCCCAAACTTGTTTGCCATGAATCTCCCAATTCTGATTCCTCCATATAGGCATCCACGTAGCTAATCCATTAGCTACCGCCCACGAGTCAGTAAATATATGACACTGTCCTCCTTTCTCTGCTCTGATGGCCTGATGCACTGCCATCAGTTCAGCATATTGGCTACTTCCACCTATCCCAGAACTTTCCAGAGTTCTCCTTGTACAGGGGTTATAGGCTACTGCTTTCCAATGTCTCTTCTGTCCTAAATATTTTGCTGTCCCATCAGTAAACCAAGCATGTTTCTTCTGTTCTTCATTTAGTCCGTCATATCCATTATTCCATTTCACTAAGGATGGTACCATCTGTTGCTTAGATTCAAGGGGCTTTTCATTGCTCTCAGTATCAATGTTCGCCACAGATTCATGTAGAGCAGAAACTCCATTTTTGCCTGCTCTGGACCTATTCTGAATATACCACTTCCATTTGATTATGCTTGCCTCTTGTGCATGTCCAATTCTGTGAGAAGCTGGGGTACTCATTACCCAAGTCATAATTGGAATTCCAGGCCTTAATACCACTTCATGACCCAGAGTTAGTTGCTCAGTTTCTACTAAAGCCCAATATGCAGCTAACAGCTGCTTCTCAAAAGGTGTATATTGCACTCCAGATGAGGGCAGTTTCCTTGACCAAAAGCCTAAAGGTACACTTCGGCTTTGTTGTTTTTGCCACAGACTCCAATTTGCATAGTCATCTTGTACAGTCACTTGTAACTCCACTGGCCCATTTTGCATAGGCCATAAGTCTAGAGCTAATTGAATAGCAGCCTTTGCTTCCTCAAAAGCTCTACTTTGTTCAAGTCCCCAGTCAAATTCATATTTCTTTCTGGTGACTTTATACAAGGGTTTTAAAATCTGTCCCAAATGTGGGATGTGGTGTCTCCAATAACCAAACAGCCCTATGAACTTTTGGGCCTCTTTCTTATTGGTAGGGGTGGGAAAATCCTGGATTTTTTGTCGAGCTTGTGGGAGAATTTCTCGCAGTCCTCTATTCCACTGTATCCCCAAGAATTTTACAGTTTGAGCTGGCCCTTGAACCTTTGCGGGGTTGATTTCCCATCCTTTGCTTTTCATATGGTCAATTAATAATGCTAAACTCTCCTCCACCTCCTTTATATTCTTTCCCTGTATCATGATGTCATCTATGTAATGTGTAAGCTGTACACCAGGTAACTTTAATTCATCCAAATGTTCAGCTACAATCCTGTGGCAAATAGTTGGGCTATGAATATATCCTTGCGGCAGGCGTGTAAATGTATACTGTCGGCCTTGCCAAGTAAAAGCAAACTGATTCCATTGCTTGGGGTCTATTGGGATTGTAAAGAAGGCATTGGCCAAATCAATAACTGCATACCAAGTCCCTTCATGTTTTTGTATTCTCTCTATTAAAGTAACCGTGTCTGGGACAGCAGCATACAAGGGAGGAGTCACTTTGTTCAGCTGTCTATAATCTACTGTCATCCTCCATGTTCCATCTGACTTTCGGACTGGCCAGACAGGGTTGTTCCATTGAGTAGTTGTAGGGACTAACACTCCTGCCTCAACACATTCTCTTATAGTGTTGGCAATTTCATCTTGCCCACCTGGCACACGATATTGCCTCAAAGTAATTACTTCAGAAGGTTCGGGCAAAGTGATTGGATCCATCTTGATTTTCCCCACTAAGACTGCATTAATGCCTATTTTCCTCACAGCAAATTGGTATTTCCCTTCGGGTAAATTTAAGGTCATACCCTTCAATATGTCTATTCCAATGATGTATTCGGGAATAGGCACAATAACCACACTATATTCTTTCTTGGGCAACTGTCCAATTTTCATCATTAATTTAACTTGCCTGGCTGATATTTCAGTCCCTCCTAGTCCTGTGATGGTAATAGGAGTTCCATGGCTGAACTTGTCTGGATTTCCATAAATAAGGGTGGCCTCGGCCCCAGTATCTATTAATGCCTCAGTTACCGTACTTGACCCATTTTTCCAATATATGGTCAAGTTAATGTGAGGTCTGCAATCCAGCCTGTGTATTTCCTTAACTTGGGCTGGGGCCTGGCCTGTTCCCTAGTATTCCCTTTCATGTGATTCACTTGGGTATGAAGGTTCAACATCTGTAGCATTTGCAGGAGCAGTTCTGATTTCCCTATCTCTCCTGTTATCAAGGCCTTTATCTCTGTACATTCTATATAATTCATTGGTTGGAATTCCATCTATCATTTCAAAACCTACCCCTGCTCTCAATAAAGCAGTAAACATTTCTTTCCTTGTTACTCTCCTTTGGCGCCAAGTTTGCTGGTTATTCACTCTTCTCTCTCGAGGAGATCTATCCCTTCCCCAGTCACCTAAGTCATATAACTGTAAAATCTTATTTATCACTGTTGTAAGACGGCTCCCTACTTCTCCAAGTAATAAATTCAAAATTAGTTGTTTATAAGCAGGGGGAGCTGTCCTAATTATTAAATTCCTATGAGGCAGTTCCATTGAATCATTGTAATATTTGTCTGCAGTTCCTGTCATAATGGCAGTCTTCATTACCTCCTCCTTTAGTCTCATGATACAATCTCTAAGTGAATACCAGGGTCTGTGCTCAGTGGGCCACATAGAATCAGTAGCATATCTCTTATTGCATCCCACAGCGGCTAATGCCAACAGAGTAGTCTTGCTATCACCATCTCCTTGCTGATGATGTTCCCTAAAAGCTTGTTGAACTAGAGGATCATGGCTGATACCTATGAATCTCATGCAGTCTGTCCCATCTACTGATATTCCACCGGCCCCTTGATCACTGAGTCTTACCATCCAAGATATCAATGGTTCTCCCATTCTTTGGCTGAATCTACTCAAAATATCTGTGACCTCTTGCGGTGAGAAATCTTCCTGAATTTCCCTTGTAACTGAATCTTCACCTCGGGTTTCTGTCTTCCTCCTTTGTATGGGTCGAGCCCTTGTCTGATCATTTAACCATCTCCTATTCTCTGTGTGAGGCACATCCTGAACCCCAGTAGTGTTTTGTGCCTCAGCCCCTAACATTGTCTCATTCTCTCCCCACTCACTTCCTCTGCCACCATGGCTAGGACGAAGCAGGCAGTCAGGCTCTTTCTGGGCTGGGTTGAAATGCACTCTGGGCTTTTTTGGTCTCCTGTTGCTCTTAGCCACATTAATAGAAAAGTTCTCATTTGAGTCAGTTTGGTCTTCTGCTATCTGAGATTCCCCTTCTTCCTGTGGGGTAGGAGTGCCCCCATGTCTTTCACTTAATCTCAATCTTTCGTATACTAGCCGGTAGGCTGATAACACTATCCAGCTTTGCCTAGATAGTGATGCCCCTGACTGAATCCCAACTTCTCGTAAACACTTTTCCAAATCCCTAGGATCTCCTCTCCGTAGCCTTGGTTCCCAGTTTTCACAGGGTCCAGCTTTTTTAGCCAATTCTTTTGCTAGGGAGGAATAAAATGGATCCTCCCATCCTGGGATATTCATCTCTTCCTCTGAAATTGTTCTGCTTCTAAATAGAGATCTTATACCTAGCGATCCTGTTCGTGACGCCAAATGTATCAAGAGGGCAGAGTTTATAATCTCAAAGAGGATCATAAACATGTCTGAAAGGTTCGGAACCGCCGGATATAAGAAACTCTCAAAGTAGAAGGCAGAAGAATCAAAACATTTATTTAGGCTCCACAGTAACCAACCCATGAACCAGAAGCCCCATTTTGATATGTTGATCAAAATCTTCCAGGCCCAATAAGTACGCCTTGCAAGAGTAACCAGGAGGCTACAGAGAAGCATGATTGCGTAAAGCAAAATCATGCTTCCCCCTCGATGGTAATAAGATTACCCACTGGCCTGAAGTCTTTGTTCAGCTTCCTCCCGTAGATCAGCTCTGCTACTGGCAGCTCCTGCCTCAGCTGTGTCTGTGTCTGTAACTGAAGCTGCAACTGAAACTGACGATGTAACGGTCGCTGTAACTGACGATATAACTGTCGCTGGCTCCAACCGGAAAAGGAAAAGAGAGATCTTCAAGCTGTCCTCTCCCCTCTTATAGGGTCTCTGACATCATCAAGCTCCGCCCGAATGACCAGGGCCGATTGGTTCCTGAGTTGGCTCCTCCCCCTAGGGTAGACCAGGTTCTGGAGCTAACACCTCCCCTCAGCCAGCCCCATGACTCCTCACACAGGAAGCTGTCTGCTTCCCGGCATGCTCCCCGGGCCTCCTGCCCCGGAAGAGCAAGCCACAGTGTCCAGAGGCTCAATGAGGCAAGCTGAGCCATTCAAAGAAAACAAAAGCCATTATGGCTACACCATCTCATGTGTATATGCCCTTAGAGGTATTTCAAAGGCCTATGGAAGTCCGAAGTCAGTTGGCTTAAAAACTCATTTATCATTTATTAACAGATTTTGAAGTTTCAAGTTTCTCTGGAGAACTTTTTATGAGTAACAAAAGATAGTGCATTGTAAGTTTTGACACATATACACCCAACTTTTAATGAGTGAAGAATCCATATGATGGCTAGGAGGGATAGAATCCCAGTATCTTGAGGTACATGGAAATGATTTTAAAAGTAAGGCACAATCTAGCTGCATCTTGCATGAGTACATCTTGAAAGCTGGCAATGCCACGATGATGAAGTTCTTTTAAGAGCAAAATTTTTTGAATTGTAGTACTTGGAATATCCTTCTCACTTTGTAATCTGATTTTCTTCATGGCTACCATCTGATCCATAGTTTCTTTGTTGACCCTTATATATAGCACTATAGGTCATTTCAGTAATTTTCTTTATTTTGTGTAGTCCTCTATAGCCATTCAATGTGCTGGAGACTCTGAGGAGTTCAAGGCCAAAGGGGCACAGGTGGCAGCAGGAACAGCAGGAAAGTCTTTTTCACTTCATTTCCAGGATATTATCACTTTCATATTCTATACTTTGTTCAGTTATTCCCTAATTGATGAGCACTGCCTCAGATTCCCATTCTATGTCACCTCAAAAAGTACTATAAATGTTTTTGTATATCCTTTGGTAGAGCTTGTTTTGCTCTGGACTAATCCTTATTTGCTCTCTTAATCTGTCTGTTTCTCTCTGTCTCTGCCTCTCCCTTCTGTTTTCCCTGCTCCCCTTCAGGGTGAAATGCCAGCTGCTCCCCCTAACCCATCTTCTTGTATACATGTCTATGCTGCTTCATTGTAATTTTACTTAAGCTTTGTTTCTCTCTTCTGCTTTTCCTTCTTTTCCCCACTTTTTCTATTTTTCTTTTAAGATGATCAGACATTAGGGTGCTACTCTCAGACCCTCTGTTTCATTAGAGTCCCTTTATGACCACAGGTTCAGGTAATAGAGATCAGAGGGGAAACATTTATCATCTCCCCATATTAGAATATAGGCAATTCATCCTTGTTTATGCCTTTATAATTTTTTATTTATGTTTACATTTTTTACATTGTTATTAACTTCTGTGTTTGAAATTCAGAGTGTTTTCTACTCAGCTCTGGTCTTTTAATCAGGAATGCTTGGAAATCTTGTATTTCAATAAAAGTCCATTTCTCCCCCCTTTTATCCTCTTGTCTCCCTTCTGAAATATCAAAGTGGTACATTCCACTATAGTTGTGGCTTCTAAATGGTTTGTGATTCTGAGAGTGAAGTATCTAGAACATTTTTTGTTATGTTTCGGCATGGATGTCAGTATACTTTGTCCTGCTACTCTACCATCTTGTATCCACCTTCCCTACTATGAATTTAGAGGCTTCTATTAGGCCAAGGGAAAAATACCACTTATTAGGTGAGAGAATTGTATCTATTATCTATGACCTACTATGAGTTCTTTTTTATTATGGTTTTTATGCCCTAATACATGGTCAATTGTTATGTAGGTGCCATGTACCACTCAGAAAAAGGTATATTCCTTTCTACCCCCATTCAATTTTCTCCAGAGTTCTATCATATCTAAGTTTTCTAAAATTCTATTCATCTCTTTAACTTCTTTCTTGTTTATTTTGCGGTTAGGTTTATCTAGTTCTGAGAGGGGGAGGTTGAGGTCCCCACTAGTATACTTCTCTTTTCTATTTCTTCCTGCAACTCTCTTAATTTTTCCTCTAAGAATCCAGATACTATACCATTTGGTACGTACATGTTTAGTGATGATATTACTTCATTGTCTATGGTACCTTAAAGTAGGAAGTAGTTTTCTTCTTTAACTCTTAATTAAATCTATTTTTCGTCTTGTTTTGTCTGAGATCAGGATTGCTACCCCTGCTTTTTTTACTTTATCTGAAGCAAAATATATCTTGCTACAGCCTTTTCCCTTTACCTCTGCTTCAAATGTATTTCTTGTAAACAACATATTGTGGGATTCTGGTTTTTAATCCAGTTTGCTATCTGCTTCTGTTTTATGGGAGAGTTCATTCCATTCACATTCACAGTTATGATTACTATCTGTATCTTTTCCTCCATCCTATTTCTCCCCCCCGTGTACGTTTTTCTCTCTCCTTTCTCCCTTACACTCCTCACTAGAGTTTTGCTTTTGACCACCACTTCCCTCAGTGTGCCCTTCCTTCTGTCAGCCCCCTCCCTTTTCTTCCCCCTTTTCCTTACTACTTCTTCCCTCCCTTCTATCCACCCCCCTGCCTTTTCTTTCCCCTTTCCCCTCCTCCTTCCTATAGGGGAGGTTAGAATTCTATACCTAACTGATTATGTTATTCCCTCTTTGAGCCAAATCTGATGAGAATAAGGTTCAAACAATGCTCATCTCCCTCCCTTCTTTCCCTCTACTATCATAGGTTTTTGTGACTTTTCTTGTGATGTAATTTACTGCTATTTTCCTCCTCCTTTCCTCTTCTCCCAGTATAATCCCTTTTCACCACTTAACTTTTTTGTATCATTATATACGAGTCAACTTGTTCCTATGCCCTCTGCCTCTGCATACCCCTTTTAAATGGCATAATAATGATATAGCTCCTGAGAATTACAAGTGTCATCTTTCCTTGTAGAGAAGTAAATAGTTTGCCAGTATTAATAACATGTTGTTGTTTTTTTCTTTCCAGTTTACTTTTTTATGCCTTTCTTAAGTCTTGTATTTGAAGATCAAATTTTCTGTTGAGCTCTGATCTTTTTATCTGGAAGGTTTCGAAGTCCCCTATTTCACTGAATGTCCATTTCCTCCCCTGAAAGATTATGATCAATTTTGTTGGGTAGTTACTCCTTGGTTGTAATCCAAGCTCCTTTGCCTTGTGGAATATCATATTCCATGCCCTCTGATCTTTAAATATAGAAGCTGCAAGGCCCTGCATAATCCTGGCTGTGATTCCATTATATTTAAATCATTTTTTTTCTGGCTGCTTGTGGTCTTTTCTCTTTGTCCTGGTAATTCTGTGATTTGGCTACAATATTCTTTGCCATTTACAATTTTGGATCTCTTTCAGGAGATGATCAGTGGATTCTTTCAATGACAATTTACTCTCTGGTTCTAGGACTTCATGGCAATTTTCCTTAATGATTTTTTGGAAGATGCTGTCCAGGCTCTTCTTTTCATCATGGTTTTCAGGTAGACCAATAGTTTTAAAGTTATCTATCCTGGATCTATTTTCAGGTCAATTGTTTACCAATGCAGTATTTTATATTTTTCTATGTTTTCATTCTTTTATTTTTGTTTGACTCATTCTTGATATTTCATAGAATCATTAGCTTCTACTTGCTCAATTCTAATTTTTAATGAATTGTTTTCTTCAATTACATTTTGTACCTTCTTTTCCATTTGGCCTATTTTACTTTTTAATGAGTTCTTCTCTTCAGTGAGTTTTTGTGCCTCCTTTTCCATTTGGCCCGTTTTACTTTTTAAGGAGTTTTCTTCAGTGTACTTTTCCCTATTTGGCCAATTGTACTTTTTAGGGACTTATTTTCAGCAGTCAATTTTTATCCTTCCTTTTTCAAGCTATTGACTCTTGCATACCTTGATGAATTCTTTTGCTCGTCCTATTTTCAGTTTGGTGAGAGAAGCCTACCTTATATCAGATATACATGGTTACCTAAAGTGAATGCATGGGAGCCATGGCTGTTTTCAAGCACTTTTGAAAATGTTTGAGCATGAACTGTGGTTTTGGAAGACAATTCAATGGGAAAATTAATCCTAAGGGATATAATTCTTGAAGGAATCTTTAAGATTGATCTCATTTCCCTTAAGGCAGATTGAATGGTATTTAGCTGTTAGTTTCAAATGAATATAATGATGATTTCTAGGGTCATATTTTATATCATCCTACTTTGATGAAGGTATATATTATCTTAATTTATTAGTTTTTAAAAACTTTTCTAGGCATTTCTCAATGAATAATCATTATCCATATATGAGTGTTTTCCTCTCCTCTAATCAATAATTTATTTTTCTTGTTCTTTTTGAGTATCTAGATCTTAAATAATAAAGGCGATGATGAGAATCCTTCCTTTTCACCTTTGCTGGCTTTTCTGAGAAAGGTGAAATTGAAGAACAACAAAGGAAATAACGCCAAATTGGATAGGAGAGGAAACTTGGTGTTTCAGAAACTTCAGGTTCCTGTTCCTCAGAAAGGATGTGAAAACAACAGGGTTCTCTAAAGCCCACAGAGAAGACCGTTCAGGTAGATTGGAAGGCAAGAGAAATGATGAGAATCACTCATTTACTCAGGAAGCATTTTTGTATGCCTACTATGTGCCAGGAGAAGCACTTAGCTGTAAGGATACACGTACAAAGAATGAGGCAATACTTGCTCTCAGAAAGCTTATGTTCTAAAATACTTGTATAAATCTTTGCAATATAAATGTAAAAAGAATAAATATTAATACAAATGGTGGTAAAAAATATGATGTATTATGATGGAGTGCAGCAGCAGATGAAGGAGATCAGAAAGGGCTTCATTCAGAAGATGCTGCTTATTCTGTACCATAAAGAAATAGATGGGACTGTGTGAGACAGAGGTATGGAAGAATTTATTTCAAGACATGTAGAATGTTCAGTGCAAAGGCATGGAGAAAGTTGATGAAGTATTATCTGGGGAACAGAGTGAAGGTCAATTCAGCTGATCAAAGTATGTGGGATAACAAGGAATGTTTAAAGAGTCTGGAAAGATTGGTGTGAAGTCAGTTCTTAAAGTGCTTTAAAAGATGAATAAAGGAGTTTATATTTTATACTTGAGGCCAAAGGAAGGTAGTAGAATTGATTGAGTTGGATAGGGACATGGTCAGATCTGCTCTTAAGTAAAATTATCTTGTCAATTGTGTACAGAATGTGCTGGAGTGAGGAGAGACTTGAATCAGGGAAGCTTGATAGGAAACTATTGCAGTAATGTAGCCTAGAGGGGATGAAAGCCTGAACTAAGGTGATAGCTGTGTCAGTGGAGAGAAGGGATCAAGACTGTGTGATTTTTGTGCAGGATAAAGGACACATAGGCAACAAACCATTGCCTGTTCACAGTCGATTAGATAGGCCACATACCTGAAGCAGGAAAATGCAGCAAACAATAGGAGACTTCATGTGCCATGCAAGTCAAACTACACCCTCCTCCATATCAATCAACATTTCTTGTCAAACTTGAATAGAGACATTCTGGTCTTTGAGCCCAACTGTCCTAGAAATAGTATCACACTAGACCCCTCTGTTTCTAGCCCTGTCCCTACAGCTGCCATCTAGAGAATTACCCTTGTGGATGGGAGACCTGGCAACTCCTTCTGCATGTGTTTTTTCATTAGTAATAGCTCCCATTTATCCAGATTGTTAAACGGTGTGATATTAGAAATGGTTATGATTTTATAAATGGAAATAACAGTAAAAGAAATATTTTGCCACCTGTCTTACTTCTCTAACCTAAGGACCATTAGGTCTTTTCATCTCTCTTGCATATAAATTCTTTTATTGATTGTCCTTCCCTTATTTGAAGATGAGCTCCTTATGAGAATAGACAGTGGCAAGAATAATATAAGGGAGCCTCTAGTTGCCGTCAATGAATTCAAGTTAACATATGTTTTCAGGGAGTGAGTTATAATTTGGGGCCTCAGAGGTTACTGATATCTGATGGCCAATCATTATTTATATTGCTACATGGCAAGCAAACAGCCCCATCAGAAAAGTGAAAGAAAAGATCAATATAATTCTCAACGAATCCTAGTGAAGTTTATTGAAGAATATATGGAGTCTCAAGATGACTAGTTTTCAGGTTGACAATGAAGACTAAGAATACCTTTGTCCCCACTTTTTTTTGGTCACTTTTAGGTGTGGGACGCGTTCTAGTCTTGGCTTATGGAGAAGCCCATATCAACTGTTCCCCACCAACTCTCTTCAGTTACCAATTTTGGTGTATCCATTCAAGGGAGAGCAGCATCACAGATTTAATTTTCTATTTATTTTTAACTACTCTCTGTCTTGAGAATACTTTCCTATCTACCTCATCTATTCCAGCTTTCCAATCTCTGGCCTTTCCAGTGTTTTGACTGATTAAGATACAATGTCTCTATTCAAATACCAACTTTGATATTTTGGATATTGTAGTTAGTAGTGGGGTACTCTCTGAATCCATGGCTGGTTTTTCAGGTGCCCGTTTTCTTCACTCCATTAAATTTTTTTTAACAAAGCCTAGACAAGGAGTGGTTTGGGGGGAGTGGTTCAGAAAGAAGGGTTTCTGCAACATTTCTGAACTATTTTAAGGGCACTTCCTTTTTAAGATGCAACTATATTTTATTTTATTTTTTTATTGTATATTTATTTTTATTTTTAGTTTACTACACTCACTTCCACAAGTTTTGGGGTTCCAAATTTTTTCTCCCTCCCTCTGCTTCACATATACCTTCACATTGAACTTATTTACATAGTAGTCCAGTTGTAAAGAAGAATTATATCCAATGGAATGAATCATGAGAAAGAAGAAATGAAACCAAAAAAGAAGGAAAAAAAAGAGAGCAAATAGTTTGCCTCAACCTTCATTAAGACTCTATAATTCTTTCTCTGGGTGTGTATAGCTTTTTCTGTCATAAGTCTTTTGGCACTGTCTTTGAACCTTGCATTGATGAGAGGAATCAAGTCTATCAGTTAGTCCTTACAGATACCTTGTGTCTATAATTGCGTATAATGATTTCCTGGTTCTACTTCCCTCGCTCAGCATCAGTTCATATAAGTCTTTCCAGGTTATAATGAAGTCCATCTGCTCCTCATTTCTTATAGCACAATAGTATTCCATTACACTCATATACCACAATTTGTTTAGCCATTCCCCAATTGATGGGCATCCCCTTGATTTCTAATTCTTTGCCAGCACAAAAAGAGCTGATGCAAATATTTTTGTAATACTGGTCCATTTCCCACTTGTGTGATCTCTTTGGGATGTAGCCCTAGAAGTGCTATTGCTGGGTCAAAGGGAATGCACATTTTTATAGCCCTTTGGGTATAGTAACAAATTACTCACCAGAATGGTTGGATCAGTTCACAACTCCACCAACAATGTAACAGTGTTCCCATTTTCCCACATGCTCTCCAGAATTTATCATTTTTGGTTTTGTCATGTTAGCCAATCTGACAGAAGAGATGTGGTACCTAAGAGTTGTTTTGATTTGCATTTCTCTAATCACTAGTGATTTAGAGCATTTTTTCATATGCCTATAGATATCTTTAATTTCCTCCTCTGAAAACTGCCTCTTTATATACTTTGACCATTTCTCAATTGAGGAATGACTTGTATTCCTACACATTTTGCTCAGTTCCCTTTATATTTTGGTGATGAGGCCTTTATCAGAGACACTGGTCATAAAGATTTTCTCACAATTTTCTGCTTCTCTCCTAATCTTTGTTACATTGGCTTTGTTTATACAAAAACTTTTCAATTAAACATGGTCAAAATTATCCATTTTGCATTTTGTAATGCTCTCTATCCCTTGCTGAGTTCATGAATTCTTCCCTTTTCCCATAAATATGACAGGTAAACTATTCCTTGCTCTCCCAAATTGCTTATAGTGTCAGCCTTTATTCCTAAGTCATGAACCATTTTGACTTAATTTTGGTATATGGTGTAAGATATTGGCCTATGCCCAGTTTCTGTCATGCTATTTTCCAATATTCCCAACAGTTTTTGTAATATAGTGAATTCTTAACCCAGAAGCTGGATTCTTTGGGTTTATCAAAGAGTAGATTTCTATAGTCATTGACTATTGTGTCTTGTGTACCTATCCTATTCCACTGATCAACCACTCTGTTTCTTAGTCAGTATCAAGTAGTTTTGATGACTGCTGCTTCATAATACAGTTTAATATCTGGTATGACTAGGCCACCTTCCCTAGCATTTCTTTTCATTAATTGCCTTGATATTCTGGACCTTTTATTCTTCCAGATGAATTTTGTTATTATTTTATCCAGCTCTGTAAAATAAATTTTTGGTAGTTTGATTGGTATGGCACTGAATAAATAAACTAATTTAGGTAGAATTCTCATTTTTTACTATATTAGCTTGGCCTAATCACGAGCAAGTGACATTTTTCCATTTATTTAGATCTGACTTTATTTGTGTGAAAAGTGTTTCATAATTGTGTTCATATAGGCCCTGGGGTTGTCTTGTCAGGTAGACTCCCAAGTATTTTATAGTGTCTACTGTAACTTTACCTGAAATTTCTCTTTCTATCTCTGACTGTTGGGCTTTGTTAGTAATGTATAGGAATTCTGAGGATTTATGTGGGTTTATTTTATATCCTGCAACTTTGCTAAAGTTTTTTTTTTATCTCAAGCAGTTTTTTTCTTGATTCTCTAGGATTCTCTAAGTAAACCATCATATCATCTTCAAAGAGTGATAATTTAGTTTCTTCTTTGCCTATTCTAATTCCTTCACTTTCTTTTTCTTCTCTTATTGCTAAAGCTAACATTTCTAGTACCAAATTGAATAATAAGGGTGATAATGGAAATCCTTGTTTCACCCTTTATCTTATTGGGAATGGATCTAGCTTATCAACATTACATATAATGCTTGCTGATGGTTTTAGGTAGATGCTATTTATAATTTTAAGGAACACTCCATTTATTCCTATGCTTTCTAGTGTTTTTAATAGGAATGGGTGTAGTATTATGTCAAAAGCTTTTTCTGCATCTATTCAGATAATTATGGTTTCTGCTAGTTTTGTTGATGATATGATGAATTATGCTATTAGTTTTCCTAATGTTGAACCAGGTTTGCATTCCTGTAATAAATCCTACCTGGTCATAGTGTATTATTCTCATCATAAGTTGCTTCAGTCTTTTTGCTAGTATTTTATTTAAAATTTTTACATCAATATTCATTAGAGAAATTGGTCTATAATTTTTTTCTCTGTTTTTACTCTTCCTGGTTTAGGCATTAGTGGGAGAGGAGTGGTCTGGCTTCTGGAAGTCTCCTCTTCCCCTGGGGCTGTGCTATAGAATGGGTAGTCTCAGATGTTTTCTGAGCTGGTGTCTGCCATTTCCCCTGCCTGTGTGAAGGCACCTCTGGTTTCCTGGTGTTAACCCTTGCTAGCTCCACCCCCTTGGGGAACAAGAACTCCCACTGTTGGGCTACTGAAGCCCCATTTCTCACTCTTCTATGTCATTGTTTCTCCTGCGGGAATGTTATCTGAGCAAGGAAGGTAGGGATGAGAGCTCTCTCACTTGGTCATCATAGCTCCCAAAATTTCAAGAAGGTGAGTTTTAAATCTTTATACCATGACTGTCCAAAGAGGCTGAGGGCTGTATGTGGCCCCACAGGGCAATTTATGTGGCCTACCTACAAGCATAGAAATTTGCATAAATGCTTTAGTAATCAAAGCCGAGGTACTGCAGAGCTTTCACTAAAATGGCAAATCAAAATATATTGTCTATTGTTTCAATAAAAACCTAAGTTTGGACGACCTTGCTTTAGACTGGCCTGCAAGCCTTAAGAGTAGTTGCTTTCACATGGCTGCAGGTGCTGCACTGCTGTCTCCCATAGCTGCGACAGACTCCCGTCCTAGGCTGATAGACCTGGGGATCTCCACCAGTCTCAGGCGCCCTGTGTTTTTCCTGATCGCTGGCTGAGCTCTGCAGCTGCTTCTGCTTCTGCTGTGGTCTGGTGCAGTTCCACGTGCCAGGTACTCCCCCATCCTACAGATCCAACCTGTCGACCCCGTGGACTCTCCTGGCTTGGAAATTTGCCACACGCAGTCTATTAGTGGCTTCTAACTCAGATCTGCTCAGATTCATTTTTTAGAGGTATCTGACGGAATTTGTGAAAGATCTCCAGTAAGACACTGCCTTCCCATGCCATCTTGGCTCTGCCTGTGGCTATTGCACTTTCAGCCTGAGCCAGATGAGGAGACCCAGACTCATAAAATAAAATAATCAAACTTGGTATCCAAAATTGAAGATGATATTCCAGATATTTTGGCTATTGTGTCTTTGTTTATGTAGCCAAGTATCACAGCAGCTTTTCTTTTGGCTGACATATCATGTTGCTGAATGAGTTGGAGATAGTGGTCATATCAAACCCCCAGATCTTTTCTACATAAACTGTTTTCATGCTATACTACCTCCATCCTGTAATTTTACGGTTGACATTTTTACTTAAGTATAGGAATTTGCATTTATCTGTTAAATTCCATCTTATCGAATATGGCCTGTAATTCTAGCCTTTTAAGTTCTTTTAAGATCCTAAATTTATCATAGAATGTGTACCTATTCCTCCAAAAGAATTATAACTTTGGAATATAGCTTGAAGTTTGTTGATGTCAAGCTTATATTCTAAATCCTCCATTATATCCCATTGCCTTCTTTTCTTCCTTTAAGTCCAATGACCTTTTGTCAATACTCATCCTTTTTGACCTTTGTAGTATTTGGTGGCGTTGTATAGGGTGTTTAGGAACACCAGCATATCTGGTGTGAGTGCTTGCTAAGCCCTTTTCAGGGCTTTTCATCCACCTTTGGTGTCTACCTGATTCATCTAACTCATAGCTTCAAGGAGCTGTAGCATGCGCAGTGGCCTCATCCCTG